>NC_053492.1:240955101-241067601 GCF_905171775.1 Rana temporaria
TAATGTCAGAGGGTGAGTCCGCACCTATATATAAGTCAGGTAGGGAGGGACACACTCTCTCTTGGGGCATGGGAGCCAAATACAAATACCTCACACCTATGAAGATAAAATAAGCACATGTAGGCCCTGGACAGGGCAGGAGGTGGGGGGAGTGGACCTGTACATAGAAAAAGCTAGCTGTAGTCATTCTGTCCCTTATGGAGGTGGAGGCTAGGGCAGATTGCAAAAGTCCTTTTAGGCCAGGCTGGAGACCCCTGTGTGAGAATGCTTCATTGAAGGGTTCCTGGGACAGATGTACCTAGCAAGGAGGTGACTACAGAGAGAACAGTCCTGTGAGTACTAGTGACCCTGGGCAAAGGAGAGACTAAAGCCCTGTAGACACGATCGGTTTGTCCAATAAAAACAGACTGTTTGCATCGGTCAAACCGATCGTGTGTGGTCCCCATCAGTTTGTTTTCCATCGGTGAAAAAAATAGAACGTTTTAAATTTTTCCTATGGATAAAAAAAGATAGAAAAAAATGATCGTCTGTGTGGAAGTCCATCGGTCAAAAATCCATGCATGCTCAGAATCAAGTCAACGCATGCTCGGAAGCATTGTATTTAATTTTTCTCAGCACGCCGTAGTGTTTTACTTCACCGCGTTTGAACACGGTCGGATTTTTGACTGATGGTGTGTAGGCAAGCCTGATGAAAGTCAGCTTCATCGGATATCCGACGAAAAAATCAATCGGATTAGATTCCATCAGATATCCGATCGTGTGTACAGGGCATAAAAGGGAGATGGCTTCTAAAGTGCTGCACTAGCTTTCATCTGTGACTGATGCAGATCATCCACTAAATGTGATTAAAGTGATTGTGTCATTTTTTTTCCTTAAAAAAAAAACATGTTATACTTACCTGCTCTGTTGCAGTGGATTTGCACAGAGCAGCCCGGATTTTCTTCTTCTGGGGTCCCTCGTCTGTGATCCTGGCCCTTCCCTCCTGTTTAGTGCCCCCACAGCAAACAGTTCCCTGTTTCCATTCAGACATGGAGCCGCGACCCAGCCCCACCCCCTCTCCCCTGATTTGGCTATCTGACTTTAATTGACAGCAGCGGGAGCCAATGGAGCCGCTGCTGTGTCTCAGCCAATCAGGAAAAAGAATCTTGGGCGGCTGAGACATTCAGGGACATTGTTGGACAGAGAGGGACCTTAGGTAAGCATTAGGGGGGCTGTTTCACACAGAAGGATTTTAATGCATTAAGATAAAAAACCTTCTGCCTTTAAAACTGCTTTAACTGTGTAATGTCAGGTGACTCTGGAATGTATGTCCTTGTGATGTGGCTGTAATGCTGTTTCCTAAACTCCACAAGTAAAGTGCAGAAAAACTATTTTCATGTGTGCACATTTCTTTCTTGGGGATACAAAGGTTTATAGCTGGAAATGTTGTGTGGAGGCTTAAAGTAGAAGTCCAGTCTGAGATTTTTAGGCTGGGCTTCTCCTCTGGGTCACAGGATTGCAATTATTTTTGCACTCCTGTGACCCGTTTTCAGCGGAAAGCAGTCTGAAGTCCGGTCTCCGCTGACGTGACTGCCATCAGTCGAGGCACCGCATCATCCCGACTTCCAAGTCTGGATCCACCAGCTGCCTTGATTGATGGCAGTTTCAGCGTCTCAGCGTGCTTCTGAGACACTGAGACGACCGCTCCCCACCCCTCCACAGCTCATCATTTCAATGAGCATGGTGGAGCAGAGAGGAGAGATGCTGACTCTCAGCAGCTCTCCCCTTGGGGATCTGTGAAAAGCGAGCCATCATCGGTGTTGGGCGGGGGACTGCCGCAGCATCGGTCTGATGTTGCATCCACATAGGTAAGTATGAATCTTTAATTTAAAAAAAAAACATACTTCTCTTTTAACCCCCCTGGCGGTGTTACCGAGTCTGACTCGGGGTGAGATTTTTTGGCTACGATCGGTAACCCCGAGTCAGACTCGGGCTCGCCTCGCTGAATCCACAGGCTTGGTTTACTTACCTTGTCCCTGGATCCAGCGATGCCACCACGCTGTGTGAGCGAGCGGGACCTCGCTCGATTCACACAGTGTCCTCCTGTGCCGCCGATCTCCGTTCCCTGCGACGTTACGACGTACGGGAGCGGAGAACAGCGCCAAATTCAAAAAGATAAACAAACACAATACATACAGTATACTGTAATCTTATAGATTACAGTACTGTATGTAATAAATACACACACCCCTTGTCCCTAGTGGTCTGCCCAGTGTCCTACATGTACTTTTATATAATAAAAACTGTTCTTTCTGCCTGCAAACTGTAGATTGTCCATAGCAACCAAAAGTGTCCCTTTATGTCAAAAATGGTTTTAGAGCAGCGATAATAAATTATAATCACTTGCAGAATTGTGCTATAGCGATTTGTGGGGAAATTCGTCATAAAAAAATAAAAGTAATGACAGCGACAATTCTGCAACTGAGCAAATTTCAGTGATTATGAGTTGATTACATTATTGAATAATTTTTATTATAATTATATTATTATTTGTTATAATTATTTATAATTATTTATTATATTATAATTTATAATTTTGTTTTTAAAAAAATGTCATACCCGGGATGCCTACTAGACTCTTGTTTGGTCAGATTTAAGTGAGTTATTCCTAAGAATTACAGGCCTACAATATAAAACGCCAAATTTCCTTGCAAATAATGGTACCGCTATCAGTACCTTTTTTATGAAGGAATCATACCGCCAGGGAGGTTAAGGCAAAGTATTTATTTTCTAATTAGGTGACTTCTGAAAGCAATTGATTCCACTTTAGATAGGGGTATCAAAGTAAAGGGGGCTGAATACAAATGCACACCACGCTTTTCAAATATTTATTTATAATTTTCCTTCCACTTCACAATTTTGTGCCACTTTGTGTTGGTCTATCACAAAAAATCCCACTAAAATACATTTACTCTTTTGGTTGTAACATGACAAAATGTGGAAATTTCCAAGGGGTATGAATACTTTTTCGAGGCACTATATAAGGCAGTGTCCGATGCTGCTACTGTTTTCCCCTGCACCCTGAGCTCCAGCAAGCTTTTTTAACCACTTCCCTACCGGCCCATAGTAAAATGACGTCCACAAAGAACTTCTGCCGTTCAGAGTGGACGTCATATGACGTCCTGGGCTTTCCGGGTGGATATCTGAATGATGCCTGCAGCTAGAGGCATCATTCAGATATCCTTCTAAACTGCCGGCGATTCTGCACAACGTAAGAACGATCATAGCGGCGGTTCCGCCGCTAGATCGTTCTTACAGGCGGCGGGAGGGGACATCCCCCCCTCCCGCCGCCATCCGGTGCTTCTCCGGGCTCTCCCGTGCCATCGGGGGCCCGGAGAACGAATCGTCCGGCGCTCGCAGGAAGCATAGAGATGACTGGTGACCAGATGGTCACCAGTCATCTCTATGACCGTCGGAGGACCCGGGCGCGATGTGATGACGTCACGCCCGGGTCCCCGTAAGTAAACAAAGCCGCGATTGCGGCTGCTAAGCAACCACAAGCATGAGATCGGTGAATTTTTTTTCACCGATTTCATGCTTTCCAGCCTGGAGGAGAGATGTGGGGTCTTATTGACCCCGCATCTCTCCATAAAGAGTACCTGTCACACACATTCCTATTACAAGGGATGTTTACATTCCTTGTAATAGGAATAAAAGTGATAAAAAAAAAAAAAAAATTAAAAAAAAAGTGTAAAAAAAGAAATAAATATATATAAAAAAAAAAGAAATAAAAATTTATTTTTTTAACGCCCCTGTCCCCGGTAGCTTGCGCGCAGAAGCGAACGCACACGCAAGTCCCGCCGACATATGTAAACGCCGATTAAACCACATATGTGAGGTATCGCCACGTGCGTTAGAGTGCCAGCAACAATTCTAGCACTAGATCTCCTCTGTAAATCTAAACTGGTAACCTGTAAAAAAATTCAAATCGTTGCCTATGGAGGAGATTTTTAAGTACCGAAGTTTGGCGCCATTCCATGAGTGTGCGCAATTTTAAAGCGTGACATGTTAGGTATCTATTTACTCGGTGTAACATCATATTTCATATTTTACAAAAAAATTGGGCTAACTTTACTGTTTTTAAATTTTTTTAATTCATGAAACAATTTTTTTCCCAAAAAAAGGCGTTTGAAAAATTATTGCGCAAATACCGTGCAAGATAAAAGGTTTCAATGACCGTCGTTTTATTCCCTAGGGTGTCTGCTAAAAAAACATATATAATGTTTGGGCGTTCTGCGTAATTTTCTAGCAAAAAAATTATGATTTGTACATGTAGGAGAGAAGTGCCAGAATAGGCCTGGTATGGATGGGTGTATAACTGCCCTGTATGGAAGAGGTTAAACAAAACCTGTAGTGCTGATGCCTCTCCAGTAGGTGGAATCTGCACACTACATGTTCTTTAAACTTATATCTTTCTCCAGAAAACCCTGGTGGACTGCAGATCTTGCCAATAGACAGACGTGCTGGCCACAAATATACAGTCATAAAAATAAATCTGTCAATATGCATATATGATAGCTGCTAAGGTCTGAAAGTCACTGGCCTGTCAGCTGCATGACTTCACACAATGCTTCTCATCTTCAGGCAGCAACTATCCTGATACTAATGCTAAAATGTCAGGCTGAAATAAAGCAAATAAGCTATGTTGCAAAAAAGTTGAAAATATAAATGTATTATAGGTAAGCCTGCACAGTTATAATAAATACAGTAAAACCTCGGATTGCGAGTTTTGCAATACGAGCTGTTCTTTTTTTTAAATCCTGACTCGATTTGTGAGCGTTGTCTTGCAAGACGAGCAGGATTCAAGCCTCTGGGGTGTGCAGTACCGCATGTGGCCAGAGGTGCGGGGGCGCCAGTGACGCTCGGAGACACTGGGAGACTACTTGGAGACACTGGAAGACCACTCGGAGACGCTCTGAGATGCTCAAAGACCACTCTGATTGTTTCCGAGTGTCTCCGGTGCCCCCTCTTCTGGCCACATATGGTACTGCATACACTAGCAGTGACACTGGAATACATTTTCACAGTTTCCATTGATTCCTATGTGGAAACTCGCATTGATATACAAGTGCTTTAGATTACAAGCATACTTCTGAATTATGCTCATAATCCAAGATACTACTGTATAGGCTGAACAATCAGATTCCTGCATATGCCAAATTGGTACAGGTTATAATTAAGAATGTCTGTTTTTCATTAAGGTTACCATATTTTCAAATTAAATTAAATTAAATTCAAGGATACTCTACTGACCATGCCTGGTTTTAACCAAAAGCACGCCCTCATTTGTAGCCACGTCTACGAAATCATACTTTTTACCACACCCTGAAGCAAACAGAGATGAAAAAAAAAGAGACTCTTGTGATTTATGACATTATTTTGACATAAGCCAGGAGCAAGGCAGCAGAAATGTTAACCTCTTAAGGACCAGACTTATTTCTGACATTTGTTGTTTACAAGTTCAAATCTGAATTTTTTGCTAGAAAACCCCCAAACATTATATATACTGTATTTTTTTAGCAGAGACCCTAGAAAATAGATTGGAGATCGTTGCAATATTTTATGTCACATCGTATTTGGGCAATTTTTTGGGGAGAAAATATACTTTTTTGATAAAAAAAAAAAAAGAAGAAAACTGTAAAGTTGGCCCATTTTTTTTGTATAATATGAAAGATGATGTAACACCACTTAAATAGATACCTAACATGTCATGCTTTCAAATTGCGCGTGCTCGAGGAATGGCGACAAATTACGGTACTTAAAAATCTCCATAGGCGACGTTTTTTTTTTTACAGGTTACCTGTTTAAAGTTACAGAGGGGTCTAGTGCTAGAATTATTGCTTGGTCTGATGGCTGTACACACCATCAGACCAAAATCCCAGCGGAAAACAAACGCGGTGACGTGTTGCGACGTGGCCGCGCCGTCGCCGCGATGATGACGCGCTGACGTGCGCGACCCTGGAAGTTCAATGCTTCCACGCATGCGTCGAATCACTTTGACGCATGCGAGGGATGGCGGCCGATCGGACGTGTCCGGTGAGTCTGTACAGACGACCGAACATGTCCGACGGACAGGCTTCCAGCGGACAGGTTTCTTAGCATGCTAAGAAATTTTTGTCCGCTGGAAAACGGTCGGCTGGACAAATGTCCGCTGGAAACTTGTCCGGTCGGCCGTACACACGACCGAACTTGTATGCTGAAACTGGTCCTCGGACTTGTATCAGCGGACATATCCGGTCGTGTGTACAAGGCCTTACGATCATGGCGATACCTCACATGTGTGGTTTGAACACAGTTTACATATGTGGGCATGACTTACGTATGCGTTCGCTTCTGCACGTGAACTCAGAGGGATGGAGGCACTTTAAATATATTTTTTTCTTTAATTTTATTTTTTTATTTTTACACTATCTCTTTAAATGTAAAAAAAAAAATGATGAATTTTATTCCTATTACAAGGAATCTAAACATCCCTTGTAATAGAAATAAGCATGACGGACCTCTTTATTGCGAGATCTAAGGTCAAAAAGACCTCCGTTTTTACATTTACGCTTAAAAGCAAAAAAAAAGAAAGTTGTTTTTCCCTTTTAAGAAATAAAAAAAATCATCTCTTTAAAGCGGGGGTTCACCCGAAAAAATGTTTTTAACATTAGATTGAGGCTAATTACGGGAAGCACAATCGGGTGTTTTTTTTTTAAATTAATGCAGTACTTACCGTTTTAGAGATAGATGTTCTCCGCCGCTTCCGGGTATGGTCTGCGGGACTGGGCGTTCCTATTTGATTGACAGCCTTCCGACCATCGCATACAGCGCGTCACGAGTTGCCGAAAGAAGCCGAACGTCGGTGCGGCTCTATACGGCGCCTGCGCACCGACGTTCGGCTACTTTCGGCAACTCGTGACGCGCTGTATGCGACGGTCGGAAGGCTGTCAATCAAATAGGAACGCCCAGTCCTGCAGACCATACCCGGAAGCGGCGGAGAACATCTATCTCTAAAAAGGTAAGTACTGCATTGATTTTAAAAAAAACACCCGATTGTGCTTCCCGTAATTAGGCCCAATCTAATGTTAAAAAATTGTTTTTCGGGTGAACCCCCGCTTTAAGGCCAGAATGCGGAAGTGACGCCATGCCTCCCCTTCTGTTTTTTTTGCGTATCGGATTGAAGGTTAGCGGGGGTAAATGGACATAGAGGTAAATGTAGGGTCTGATTGGGTCCTAAGGCTGCTTTCACACTGTTGTGCCACGTGCACCTGTGGCTTTCCTGCAGGTTAACTGCACTTTGCCATAGACTTCTATTATATCCTGATGGTATAGTGCACTTTCTGAAAGCTCACCAAACCCACAGGTCATAACACAAGTCTATGGCTCAGTGCAGGTAACCCGCAGGTGCAGGGCTCGTTTAAAAGCAGCCCAGTAACCACTGCAGAACAGAAATGCCCATATGTACACTGATTTAAGTAATAAACACACCTTTAATTCCAGTCTTCCATTCAGTTTTCCCCGGCTGTTGCTGTCCCAGGCAAAGTGTATTTGGTATCGATTGTGACAGGAGCTGGTGCTATACAGGAAGCATCAGCTTATGCGGCGCTGCTCTGCAGCTGCTTGCTTTCTCTGTCGTCGGCTTCATGCACAACACTGATGCTTTGTGATAGCGGGTCGGCAACCTGCGATCTGAGCTTGCCAAAACACCATCCCAGATCAGGAGGTCGCGGGCAACATCAGAAGGCTCCGCGGGCCACTGGTTGGGCACCCCTGACTTAAAGGGTAACTAAAGGTTCAGTTTTTTTTTATTTTTTTTACCACTTTCATACCATGCACTTACGCACCTTCCCGCCCAAGCCAATTTTCCGCTTTCAGCGCTGTCGCATTTTGAATGACAATTGCGCGGTCATTCTACACTGTACCCAAACAATTTTTTTATCATTTTGTTCCAACAAATAGAGCTTTCTTTTGGTGGTATTTGATCTCCTCTGCGATTTTTATTTTTTGCACAACAACTAAAAAAAGACCAAAAAATTTGAACAAAATTACGTTTTTATTTTTTTCTGTTAATTTTTTGGGTAAATAAGTACGTTTTCTACTTCGATTATGGGCACCGATGAGGTGGCACTGATGGTCACCGATGAGGTGGCACTGATGGGCACTGGTGAGGCGGCACTGATGGGCACCCGTGAGGCGGCACTGTCGGACACTGACAGGCGGCACTGATAGGTGGCGCTGATAGGCGGCACTGATGGGCACTCATAGGCGGCACTGATGGGCACTCATAGGTGGCACTGATATGCACTCATGGGTGGCACTTATGGGTGGCACTGATGGGTACTTATGGGTGGCACAGATGGGCACTGATAGGTGGGCACTGGGCATGGATGGGCACTGAGGGGTGGCACTGATGGACACTGAGGGGTGGCACTGATGGACACTGAGGGGTGGCACTGATGGCATTGCTGGGCATCACTTGTTTATCCCAGTGCCAGTCCCATGTTGCCAGTCAGTGCACTGATTGGAATCTATTCTCTTTTTTTTTCTTTACTGCCCTTTTTTTTTTACTGCCCTTCCCTGGTGGTCCAGTGTGGGCTTTCCTGGTGGTCCAGTGTGGGCATCCGAGGGGGGGGCTGCGCTGATAAACAATCAGCGCGAACCCCCCCTGTCAGGAGAGCAGCCAATCGGCTCTCCTCTACTCGCGTCTGTCAGACACGAGTGAGGAAGAGCCATCAACGGCTCTTCCTGTTTACATCGTGATCAGCTGTGATTGGACATGGCTGATCACGTGGTAAAGAGCCTCCGCCGGAGGATCTTTACCGAGATTTGAGATGCAGGGTGTCAGACTGACACCCCGCATCACCGATCGCCATGCTGCACGCCCCCACGGGTGTGCGCCGGCATGAAATCCTGCAGGACGTCAATAGATGTCCAGTCAGGATTTCACAACCACTTCCTGGACGTCAATTGTCCATTGACCGGGCGGGAAGTGGTTAAACAAACATGGTATACTTACCTTCTCTGTGCACAGACTTGGTGCCGATCCTCCTCTTCTGGGGTCCCTCAGCAGCGCTCCTGGCTCCTCCTGTTTTTGAGTGCCCCATTGGAGAGCCGCTCATGCATGATCTTTAATATGTTTATCAACAATTTTATTAGTGCTTGTAAGAATAAAAAACAAACAGTGTTTTGGCCAATTAGCTACTAGCCATGCATGCGTTCTAATGGTATTACTTTTTATACTGCAGGCTCAAGCTACTGAAAAACTCTTGATGAAACCAATCACGAAATGTAATAGTGGCACCCAGACTGATACACACTTCATGGAAAGCAACATTGTCAAATCATATGAATGGAATGAATGGGAACTGCGTAGGAAAGCAATTAAACTGGTATGTATTGATTATTAAAGCCGAATTAAACAGAAATTGCTAGAAGGACCGATATTTTGGAAGAAGACATTGGGGTAGATTCATAAAGACTTACGACGGGCGTATCAGTAGATACGCCGTCGTAAGTCCGAATCCCCGCCGTCGTATATTTAAGCGTATTCACAAATTGAGATACGCTTAAATATTGCTAAGATACGACCGGCGTAAGTCTCCTACGCCGTCGTATCTTAACTGCATATTTACGCTGGCCGCTAGGGGCGTGTACGCTGATTTACGCCCAGAATATGTAAATCAGCTAGATACGCCTATTCACGAACGTACGCCCGGCCGTCGCAGTAAAGATACGCCGTTTACGTAAGGGGTTTTCAGGCGTAAAGATAAACCACCAAAAACATGGCGCAGCCAAAGTTAAGTATGGACGTCGGAACCGCGTAAAATTTTTCAAATTTTACGTTGTTTGCATAACTCGTCCGTGAATGGGGCTGGCCGTAATTTACGTTCACGTCGAAAGCATGACGATTTGCCGACATCATTTGGAGCATGCGCACCGGGATACGTCCACGGACGGCGCATGCGCCGTTCAAATCGAAACATCATTTACGTGGGGTCACAGTTAATATACATAAAACACGCCCACAGCTTCAACATTTGAATTAGGCGGGCTTACGCCGGCCCTAATATGCTACGCCGCCGTAACTTCGGGGGCAAAATCTTTGAAAATACCAAACTCGCCTCTCAAAGTCACGGCGGCGTGGCGTATAGGAGATACGCTACGCCCGCCTAAAGGTACGTGAATCTACCCCATTTTCTTTTTGTCTTCTGCCAAAAAAACGCCTTTGCTTTTGTACCAACCTAAAAAGTGTTTTAAACTAACACTACCTGCTGTACATGTGCAGTGAGGTGTGCACTCGCATTATCAATCAGATGTTGAAGAGTCGAGCCAAGTGCCAGGATGCTTGAACTTCACTGTACATTTGCATTAAAGTAGAACTATAGGAACAACTTTTTTATTTTGAATAGAGTAAGGGAGGGTTGTAACCCCTGTCAAATTTTTTTTCGCCATCTGTGTCCCATTGGGGAGATTTCCCATCACTTCCTGTCCTATAACCAAACAGGAAGTAAGAGGAAATCCCTGCAAATGAAAGGAATTCCTTGGGGACCCAGGATCACCAGAACTAGTGCCCCCATTGGAAGATTTTCCCTCTATTACTTTTCTGGGGGCAACCCAAAATTTGGGATTTTCTTTTACTTTCACTTTTAATGATAATGGTAAACAGGACAAATAGAGAGGATGGATCTCCTTAATGGGGGCACATACCGCAATAAAAACTGATAGGTGTTCTAGTCCCTCTGCACTCTATCAAAAACAAAAAAAAAAGTTTTGCCTCTAGGTATACTTTAATGGTTATAGGTAAAATATTAGAATTCTTCTAAAACAGGGGTCTCCAAACTTTCTGAAAAAAGGGCCAGTTTACTGTCCGTCAGACTTTGAAGGGGCTAGACTGTGGCCAAAAGACTGTGAATAGAAAATGTCCCAATATCAACAGGAGTAAAAAAAATGCCCCATCATTGATTGGTTGGCGAATCATTGCCCCATTGTTGGTATCAAGGGAAGAAATAGTGCCCAATCATTGGTGTCATTGAGAGGAACATTGCCCCATTGTTTATATCAGGGGAAGGAATAGTGCTCCATCATTGGTGTCAGGGACGGAATAGGGCCCTGCAGTTGGTGTCAGTGGGAGAAAGAGTGTCCCATCACTGGTGTCAGTGGAAAGAATAGCGCCCTGTTCCTTATTGTTGGTATGAGTGACAAGAATTATGCCCCATTGTTGGTGTAGAGGTAATAGTGTATCAGTGGGAGGAATAGTGTCCCAAGGGCCTGATGCAGACAAGCAAAGGGCCACTTTCAGCCCCCGGGCCGCAGGTTGGAGATCACTGTTCTAGAAGAAAGATAGTGCACGCACTGTTAAGTTTTTTGTACCTAAGGCCCCTTTCACACTGATACGTTTTTCAGGCAGTTCAGCGCTAAAAATAGCACTGCTATACCGCCTGAAAAAATTATGCCCTGCAGTCTTCAATTTGAAAGCCGCTCCAAAAGTCCTGCTAGCCTCATCTTTGGAGCGGTATCGGAGCGGGGTGTTTACCGCTCCTATGCCGCTCCTTCCCATTGAAACCAATGGGAAACCGCGGTAATACTGCCGGCAATGCTCCTCTGCAGAGGCACATTGCGGGCGGTATTAACCCTTTTTCGGCCGCTAGCGGAGGTTAAAACCGCACCGCTAGCGGCCAAATATCGCGGTAAATACGACGGTATAGCAGCGCTAAAAATCACGCCGCTATACCGCCACCGCACCTCCGCTTCTCCGTGTAAGAAAGGGGCCTTAATGAAGAGGAAGAGACGGGAGAAGAGATCAGCGCTGTGCACAGCTGCATCTATTCTCCCCTTAATTCCTCTTCACACAGCATACGAGCCGCAGCAGGAGCCATTGACTCTTGCTGCTGTCAATCAAATGCAGAAAGGGGGTGAGCCTAAGTCCCGTTGTTTAAGTCTATGGAGCGTGGCTCCATAGACACACAGGCCTGGGAGCGAGCATGCACAGCATGTCCCCATAGCAAACGGCTTGCAATGGGCTTGCTATAGGGATAGAAAAAGAAGAGGAGAAGCCAAGTTTGCTGTTGGGGACCTGAGGCGAGGAGGATCTGGGGCACTCTGTGCAATAACACTGCATAGAGCAGGTGAGTATAACATGTTTGTTATTTTATAAAAAAAATTGGACTTTAGTAACACTTTAAAGGCTATGTGACTTTTTGACAACAAACTGCCGACGGACCTGTTTTTGCTGACAATCCGACCGTGTGTACGCTCCATCGAACAAACTTTTTTGCTTTTTCATCGGATAAATGTTCGCTGTGTGAACAGACAAACTTTCCGGCAACAAAAGTCCTACGTCGGCTAATCCGATCGTGTGTACACAAGTCCATTGGACTAAAGTCCAAACACGCATGCTCAGAACCAATGCTAAAGATCTGACAACAATAGCAGAAATTGCCCAAAGGGTGGCGGTAAAGAGCAGAAAAAAACACATAGTGCGTCTATTACGTCACTACGTTCGTGTTTGTGGCCTGAAAACCGTGTGTATGCATACCAAGTTCACGGACAACGCCCTTCAGAGCGAAATCCACGGATAAGTCAGTTGGAAGCATGATCGTGTGTTAGAGGCTTTTGACTGACTCATAAATAAATTTTCCTAACTACCTGGAAGTTTCACAAAACCAGATTCAAGAATAGAAAAATGGATACATTCAGATAGACAAAGTCTTTAGATAGAGAAAACAGCATCAAAAAATGGGATTGGTTCAATCTTTTCATTCTGAAATCTTTTTTAAAGCGATTACTTTGTTCTTAGCTGCCGAAGGGGCTTGGAGAGGTAAGGGGTGGAGAAACAGCAGCACACAAACCTTCCAGTAAATGGCTGGGAAAGGGAGGAGTGTCAGCACAAGTCTTGGCCATTGGAGGACAGGAAGGCTGTTCTCCCAGTGCAGCCAGAAAACTGACTATGCTGGGATGGATGTGCTTCTGTTGCTAGTCAGGTCATTTTGAAGTAGGAAAGCAGGTGAGCTGGCAGGATCAACAGGTATTTCACACAAAGCAAGCAATACAAAGAGGAAACAAGATTTAAAGAATATGTAAACTCAACATTTCATATTCCTGATATGTGCCTGCTGTACCATGTATGAAAAAGCACAGCATGGTCAGTTCTCTAGTTATGCTGGGAACTCAGCCTGCTCTCCTCCAATGATCACACTTGTCCTGACACACACCCGCTGCACAGCCTTTCGCTGGGAAGCTCAGTGCCCTGCTGTTTCTCCTTCCCCGGCTCTTATGCAGCTGAGAACGGAGGGTACATGATCACTTTTAAAAACAGGGAAAAATGGTATTTATCATGTTTTTTATATCTATACACAAATGTTTTGCCTTTTATTGCTATTTTAAACTAAATAGGTTGTTTTACAAGAAGAGGGATTACATATACTTTAACCACTTCCATACAGGGCACGTATACACCTTCCCGCCCAAGCCAATTTTCAGCTTTCAGCACTGTCGCACTTTCAATGGCAATTGCGCGGTCATGCTACACTGTACCCAAACAAAATTGGCGTCCTTTTTTTCCCACAAATAGAGCTTTCTTTTGGTGGTATTTGATCACCTCTGCGATTTTTTTTTTGCGCAACAACTAAAAAAAGACTGAAAATTTTGAAAAAAATTTTTTTTTATTTTTTTTCTGTTAAATTTTTTGTAAATAAGTAAGTTTTCTCTTTCAATTACGGGCACTGATATGGCGGCACTGATGGGCACCGATGAGATGGCACTACTGGACATCAATGAGGTAGTACTGACGGTCACAGATGAGGTGGCACTGATTGGCGGCGCTTGTATGCGGCACTGATGGGCACACATAGGCGGCACTGATGGGCACACATAGGCGGCACTGATGGGCACACACAGGCGGCACTGGGCACTCATAGGCGGCACAGATGGGCACTCATGGGCGGCACTTATGGGTGGCACTGATGGCTACTTATGGGTGGCACAGATGGGCACTGATAGGTGGGCACTGGGCATGGATGGGCACTGTAGGGTGGCACTGATGAACACTGGGGCGGCACTGATTAACCTATGTTGCCAGTCAGTGCCCATTTGTGGGCACTGATTGGCATCATTTTTTTTTAATGCTTTTTTTTTTACAGCCTTTTTTTTTTTTAGCCTTTATTTTTTTTTGATCTGGCCTTTTTTTTTATTACAGCCTTTTTTTTTTTTTTTTTAGCCTTTTTTTTTTTGATCTGCCCTTCCCTGGTGGTCCAGGGTGGGCTTCCCTGGTGGTCCAGGGTGGGCTTCCCTGGTGGTCCATGTGGCGATCCGAGGGGGGGCTGCGCTGATAAACAATCAGCGCGAACCCCCCCTGTCAGGAGAGCAGCCGTTTGGCTCTCCTCTACTCGCGTCTGTCAGACGCGAGTGAGGAAGAGCCGTCAACGGCTCTTCCTGTTTACATCGTGATCAGCCGTGATTCGACACGGCTGATCACATGGTAAAGAGTCTCCGTGAGAGACTCTTTACCGAGATCGGTGTTGCGGGGTGTCAGACTGACACACCGCAACAACGATCGCCGCGATGCGTGCCCCCGGGGGCGCGCAGCGGCTCAGAATCCTGAGGACGTCATATGACGTCCGGTCAGGATTCTACAACCACTTTGCCGCCGTCAATCTATCATTGGCGGGCGGCAAGTGGTTAAGATCAATAAACCCTAAAGTAAGAGAGAGAAAATTCTAGTTAATCAGAATTAAAAGATGTGAGCCATTGTCACATGGTTTCACAAAATAAAGTCACTGTGACAAGAGGGCCGAGAGTAATTCTAGTTAACTCAATTTGGGATTTAAAGCGGGGTTCCGGGCATAATTTTTTATTTTTTTTGCAAGCTAAAATTAAGCACATTAAATAGTCCCTAAAACATATTAATAGCTCCCCAATTGTTCCAGAAATCATTGAAAACGCTTACCTTATATCCTCCAGCTCATATGTGTGGGCATGTGAAGCCCAGTTCCTCTTTCTTCCTGGTTTTCAGGGAGAGGTGCATGCTGGGTGATTTTTATGCACAGTTTATGCCCAGACACATGGCAATGGGGTCTTAGGACAGGAAGTTGAACCACCTAGGACCAGGAACTAGGCAGATTACAAATACTGCCTAGTAACAGCCAGATAGAAGTCAATAAAACAATTTATTTATTTTTTAAATTAAAGGCAAGCTGTTAATAGTTCATTTTTAGGGTGGAACTCCGCTTTAAACAAGGACTCTAAAGCTGGGTATACAAGTATCAAACTGTGTCCGGTTCAGCTGGAACTGGCCAAATTTCAAACTGTGTGTAGCCCCCTCTGTTCTATTGAACAGTCCTGCTGTAAACCCATCTCTCAATCAGCTGATGCAACCAATAGCTGCAGTGCCAAACAGTGTATTCTTGGGGGGGGGGTCCCGCTGTCAAAATACAATAGTACAGAGGTGGATATTCCTGCATCCACATCACTTGTGTGGATGCAAGTTTTTGTTTCATTTCACTCGCCTCAAGTAATGCCGCGTACAGACGGTCGTTTTTTGTGATGAAAAAAAAACGACGTTTTAAATCATGAAATAAAACAACGTTTTTGAAACTTCATTTTCAAAAACGACGTTGCCTACACACCATCGGTTTTTCACAATGCTCTAGCAAAGCGCGGTTACGTGCACCACTTTTTTCCATTGAAGCTCGCTTCATAACTAGCTTCTGGGCATGCGCGGGTTTAAAAACGTCGTTTTAAACGTCATTTTTTGCTACACACTGTCAATTTCTGTGAAACAAAAAAATACGTTTTGAAAAACGACACAAAAAATTCAAGCATGTTCGAATTTTTTTTTTGTCGTTTTTCTTAAGACATAAAACGACATTTTGCCCACACACGATCATTTTAAATGACGTTTTTTAAAATGTCGTTTTTTTTCATCACAAAAAACGACCGTCTGTACGCGGCATAAGAATGCAGCCACTCATGTGATATATACACTATATTACAATAAGTTGGTCAAAAAATGAAATTACATTTTTAGCCGGTTTAACTGAAAATCACATAATCCACTAAGCCTAAGGTGATAAGAAATGTATTCAAGTATGGTTGAGTGTGTATTGTCAACCAGATTAGACAGGACATATAAGTATCCTCCATGACCCAATTTAAAATAAATTCCACAGCAAAAGCTGTGATGTATCTGAATGGTAGTCAGAAAAAAATGATAGGAGCCTTAAGCCCCGTACACACGGTCGGACTTTTGCCCAACCAACTTCAAAATCCGGCACTTTTCGTATTTGTCCGACCGTGTGTACGTTCCATCGGACCAACTTTTTTGGCTTCAATCGGACAAAAAGTTGGGTCTGTGAACGGACCAACTTTCTGTTCCGAAAAGTCCGATTGTGCAAAGTGCGACCGTGTGTACAGCAAACCATCGGACTTTTGGAAAAAGTACAAATGCGCATGCTCAGAACCAATGTTAAACTCAACCAACAATAGCAGAAGTTAACCAAAGGGTGGCGGTAAAGAGCAAGTAAAACCACGTGATGTTGGGAAAGTGTTAGAAAAGTTTGCAGAAAAGTCAGAGCGTGTGTATGCTATGGGTGTGATCGGACAAATCAATTAAGTCAAAAATCCAAGGGAAATTTTGTTGGATGTCCGACCGTGTGTACGAACCTTTAGGTATACTTAAGGGTTGAGCGTAAACAGGTTTGCAGGTATTTGTCAGCAAATACCTGCAAACCTGTTTACGCTCAACCCTTAAGCAGTAGATAATCCCACAGAAACTGAGTGTGGAGATTAGAAAAGTTAAAAATCCAGCACAGATTGTAGGTTTTAGGTAGTGCCAAAGAAGCTGAACTTCCTAACTGAGATTGTTGCTTCAAGTCTTAAAAGCAGGGGAATCTTTAACAATACAGTTTAGTTTAGACCTTGCTAAATCAGGACTATGTGCAAGCTAGTCAAGTTCCTCCATCCCAAACTCACTCATCCGTGTCTTTATGGACCTTGCTTTGTGCACTGGTGTGCAGTCATGTTGGGACAGGAAGGGGCCGTCCCCAAACTGTTCCCACAATGTTGGGAGCATGAAATTGTCCAAAATGTCTTGGTATGCTGACGCTTTAAGGGTTCCCTTCACTTGAACTAAGGGGCCAATCCCAACCCCTGAAAAACAATCCCACACCATAATCCCCCCTCCACCAAATGATTTGGACCAGTGCACAAAGCAAGGTCCATAAAGACATGGATGAGTTTGTTTACGGTGGAGCAACTTGACTGTTTCACTCAGCTATAGATCACTAGTTAAAACAACTTACTAACAAAAGAAATGTGTGTTCATTTACAACATCTTTACTACTGTGCTTTCTGACTCCTAGGGCCAGATCCACAAAGAAGTTACGTCGACGTATCTATTGATACGCCGCGTAACTTCTAGGATGCTCCGGCGTATCTTTGTTTTGAATCCACAAAACAAGATCCGCCTGAATGGGGGCTAGATCCGACTGACGTACGTCTTAGGCCCCGTACACACGAGAGGATCTATCCACTGGTATTTATCTGCAGATCAGTTCCAGCAGATAGATCCTGTGGTGTGTACGGCCTAGCGGATATTTATCCGCGGATTTTTTTCGGGCTGATGGATTTCCAGCGGATAAAAATTTTCTAGCATGCTAGAAAATCCATCTGCTGGAATCCAGTCCAGCGGATTGATCCGGTGGTCTGTACAGACTCACCGGATCAATCCGTCCGATTCCCTCCCTCGCATGCGTCGTAATGATTCGACGCATGCGTGGAAGTCTTTATCTTACAGCGTTGCGCATGTCGCCGCGTCATCATTGCGGCGACGGCGCGGCCACGTCACCGCGGATGTATTCCACGCGGATTTCGATCTGATGGTTAGTACAACCATCAGATCCAAATCCGCCAGAGGATTTATCCGCGGAAACGGTCCGGAGGACCGTTTCCAGCGGATAATCCTCTTGTGTGTACGGGGCCTCAGTACGCCGTCGGATCTTAGGTGCAAATTTACGCTGGCCGCTAGGTGGCGCTTCCGTTGATTTTCGCGTAGAGTATGCAAATTAGCTAGATACGCCGATTCTCAGAACGTACGTCCGGCCGGCGCATTTTTTTACGTCGTTTACGTAAGGCTTTTTTCGGCGTAACGTTACCCCTGGGTCTATGAGGCGTACGCAATGTTAAGTATGGACGTCGGGCCAGCGTCAAATTTTCCGTCGTTTACGTTGTTTGCGTAAAACCTTCGCAAATAGGGCTTTGCGTAAATTACGTTCACGTCGAAAGCATTGACTATTTGCGACGTGATTTCGAGCAGGCGCACTGGGATAGCCCCACGGACGGCGCATGCGCCATTAAAAAAAAACGGCATTTAGGGTGGGGTCAAGTTGAATTACCATAAAACACGCCCACATCTTAGTCATTTGAATTTCGCGCCCTTACGCCGACGCATTTCGACTACACCGCCGTAACTTATTCTTTGTGGATAAGGATCCTCCTCTCTAAGTTACGGCGGCATAGTGTATCTGAGATACGCTACGCCCGCCTATATTTACGCCGAGGTACGTGGATCTGGCCCCTATTGTGTGCCTTGATACATGATGACACAAGCAGTCTTGCAGAACTACTACCACTATGAGCTGAGAAGCCATACCTCCTAGTCTTTTCTTTTAGTATTTTTGGGGTATTCACAGGAGCAGATACAATTTTTCTGGCTAGAGTTTGGATATCATTTCTTCAAAAGTTGTTGTGATCACACTGTTTCCATTTTGTTTCTTGCAGACCAATTTGCGACAGAAAGTGACACACTCAATGCAGACTCATGGTAGCCACATGAGAAGAGAGAACTTTTCACAGGTGTATCTTCCAAAGCAAGTGAGCACTCAGACAAAACAGGACAATTCAAGCAACGTCCCTAAACCTCAAGTTTTTCTAGCTGGTCTTCGTGGATGTGGTTTATTAAAGCCGACAAACATGGTTAAAGTAAATCTAACCAGAGATATTGAAGAATCCTAAGGCCCCATTCGCATCCGAGTGTTTGTAGCTTGAAGCTTCAAAACAAAAGTACATGAGCTTCTTTCGAGCTACAAGCTTTATGCAATTTGGCGCCAATAGACTTCATTGGGAACACCTGAAAAATGCACATATTGAGGTTGATTTTCTAAAGGCAAGTGCAGTTGCACTAGATCTGAGGGGAAGCTTTGAAATTAGAGGAAGCTCTGCTGAATGCTATCGTCCAATAATTTTTTTTTTTCTTGCATGTTCCCCTCAGATCTAGAGCAACTGCACTTGCAGTGCATAGCCTGTTTGCCTTAAGTAAATCAACCCCTGCAAAAACATAAAAAAAAAAAAATCTATTACAAACGCTAAGAAAAGCCTGTAAAAACGACCAACGACACTCGCCTCAAGTAAGAATGCAGCCACTCATGTGATACATACACTATATTACAATAAGTATTGGGACGCCTGCCTTCACACGCACATATTCTTTAACGGCATCCAGTCTTAGTTCGTAGGGTTCAATATTGAGTTGGCCCACCCTTTGCAGCTATAACAGCTTCAACTCTTCTGGGAAGGCTGTGCACAAGGTTTAGGAGTGTGTCTATGGGAATGTTTGACCATTCTTCCAGAAGCGCATTTGTGAGGTCGGGCACTGATGTGGACAAGAAGGCCTGGTTTGCAGTCTCCGCTTTAATTCCTCCCAAAGGTGTTCTATCGGTTTGAGGCCAGTCAAGTTTCTCCACCCCAAACTTGCTCATCCATGTTTTTATGGACCTTGCTTTATGCACTGGTCCAAATCATTTGGTGGAGGGGGGATTATGGTGTGGGGCTGTTTTTCAGGGGTTGGACTTGGCCCCTTAGTTCCAGTGAGGGGAACTCTTAAGACATCAGCATACCAAGACATTTTGGACAATTTCATGCTTCCAACTTTGTGGGAAACGTTTGGGGGTGGCCCCTTCCCATTCCACCCGTGCACACACTCCTAAACCTTGTGGATAGCCTTCCCAGAAGAGTTACAGCTGCAAAGGGTGGGCCAACTCAATATTAAATCTACTGACTAAGACTGGGATGCCATTAAAGTTCATGTGTGAGTAAAGGCAGGCATCCTAATACTTTTGGTAATATAGTGTATTTCCTATTAGGTCATTATAAGCCACAAACGCTGTGTATTTTCTTGTAAATTAATCATAATAGCATTGTAACATAGAATTGGTATTTGACTGTCAAAGAGAGTCTGGCTGATTTAGACTACTTTAAAGTGTAGGTCCACCCTATAACTAAAATCCCTGCATCTACAGACATCCACATTCTAATGCCCCATACACACGAGCGGAATTTCCGCCAGCAAAAGTCTCATGTGAGCTTTTCATCGGAAATTCCAACCGTGTGTATGCTCCATCAGAATTTTGCTGTCGAAATTTCCACCAGCAAAAGTTTGAGAGCAGGTTCTCAATTTTTCAGACGGGAAAAAATTCCTATCGGAAAATCCGCGTGTCTGTATGCAATTCCTATGGGGAAAAAAAACATGCATGCGCAGAAACAATTCGACACATGCTCGGAAGCATTGAACTGCTTTTTCTCATCTTAGTGTTGTACGTCACCGCGTTCGTAACGCTAGAAAGTTCAGAGAACTTTTGTGTGACCGTGTCTATGCAAGCCAAGCTTCAGCGGAATTCCGTCGGAAAAACCATTCAACTTTTTTCCGACGGAAATTCTGCTCGTGTGTACAGGGCATTAGACTAGCCTATCTAGCCCTGTAAAGAAGAAATCAGTATACATGCTTTTTCTGAAGCTGCTACAGTCCGATCTCCAGTGGCAGCAGCTGTGAAATTAATGGGGAGTGACGTCACTCATAGAGTTACTATGGGGCTTCCGTTGTTGGACATGTCCTCTGCAACCGCCTCCACAGCGAAGCTGCGGCTGACAGCTCAGCGCGGGATCGAGTTGGATCGGCTGCAGAAAAGATATGTATAGTGATTTTTTGCTTTACAGGGCTAGATAGGTTAGTATTAGATCGTGGGTGTCTGTAGATGCAGGGATTTTAGTTTTAGGGTGGACTTTTTAGGGTGGACTTCTACTTTAAAAGATGCAAAGATAACATTGGTGACTTTGTGCATTAAGAACATGTATTAAACTCCATGCAGTATATATTTTAACTGCCTATGTGTTTTTTTGTCTACTTGTAGGAGTGTACATATGCCTTCCACATACCGAGTCTGCCAATTGATGCATTTACTTCTTATAAACTACTGTTCTATTGAGGGCAAATAGGCAGTGGCAGGTTCTCTAATTCCACCACTCACTGATACTTGCTTTTCCCATGCTCCCTGCTTACTGTATCTATTCATCGGACAGACCTCTAAAATACTGTACATGGTGCTTCATGGGGATAGGGGAGGATGTCCTCTTCCTTCCAGGATGCAGTGATTAAGCCTGAACACTGATATGGTAAAGGAGAGAATGTCGTGCAAGCTCCAACACTGACCTATAGAGACTTTACACTGAGTTTAAACCCACAATTCCAACAGACAAATGAAGCGCAGGGAGTGCACAGTAAAGCATAAACAAACTTGTGGCCGTTTACATATGCTTTAGCAAGCTCCCAGCTGGTCAATAGAAGTGATTCAGACAGTTGTAAAGCCACCTTTGCAGATAAAACTTATGGTATATTCTCAAGACTTCATTTATTGCATTCAAGTCCTATTACTATACATGGGACAGAAGGCTGCACCATTATAGTAACTCGAATATAACAATTATTTAATAAATTTGAATAAATAGAAAAAAACACACACAAATAATCATATAAATGGCTGCAGCATTTTATTGATTTAAAGATGAATAAACAAATCTTTATTAAATTCAAATAAACACTGAAATATATAATAAAATTAAACACATATCCGCTTAGTCACAGAACTCAAGCGAAATATAATGAAGAATAATCATAAACAAATGTTCCCTTGAATCAAGGTTGACATACCACATAAAGTCCCTGGGACAGGGTGGGAGCTCACTGTTTTCACCTTGTGATCTGGCCAGTAACACACCTCCTGTATTAGAGTGTCCCCACTCAGCAACTCCCCGCTCTGCCCCCCGTCTTCATTGGAGCGCTGATCTGTGAAGGGGCGGGAAGCAGCCATCTCAGGCTCTCGTGGCTCGCTGAGAGGCTGAGATGGATATCAGTCCAGGCACCTGGCTAATCCAGACTTTATTGTCGTGATAATGCGGTTCCTGGACTGATTCCTGTGACATCAGCAGAGAGTGGACTTCAGTCCGCTCTCTGCTGAAAATGGGTGCACTACTGTGACCCATAGGAGAAGCCCAGCCAAACAAGCTCAGGCTGGACTTCTTCTTTAACACATTTTGGATATCAATAAATATTTATTACTACAATACTTTATTTTTGTACATTCCTTGAGCCCATAAACTCCCAATCCTAAGGGGGTTATTCCTTTTTTATATACTGCGTTTGTATGCATTAAAATTCATGTATTCATGTGTATTTTTCCCCAAAAAATGCATTTGAAAAACTGCTCTGTAAATACCACGTGACATAAAAAAAAATGCAAAACCCACCATTTTATTCTCTAGGGCATTTGCTAAAAAATATATACTGTTTATGGTTCTAAGTAATTTTTTTTTTGCAAAAATGCTGTTTTTCTCTATACAAAAAGTGTCAGAAAAGACCTGGTTTACCATAGATTGTAGACTCTATGGCCCGGATTCACAAAGCACTTACGCCGACGTATCTCCAGATACGCTGCGTAAGTGTAAGTATGCGCCGTCGTATCTATGTGCCGTGCCCATAAACTGACATACGCCTGAAAATAGGCTTCATCCGACCGACGTAACTTTCCTACACCGGCATATCGTCTGCGCATATTTACGCTGGGTGCATTTGCCGCTCCCATTGATTTTCTATGCACATATGCAAATGAGGGAGATACGCCGATTCACGAACGTAGTTGCGCCCGGCGCATAATATACGCGGTTTGCGTAAGTCGTAGGTCCGGCTTAAAGTTATTCTCCATATAGTAGGCGCAACTCATGCAAAGGTATGGACCAGGGAACACAAGCCGTCGTATCTTTTGTCGTTTACGTTGTACGTGAATATGACTAGCGTAGGTTAAGTTCACGTCGTAGGCAGTGATTCGACGTATCTTGGGTAGTTGTTTCGACGTGATTCTGAGCATGTGCACTGGGATGCGGCCACGGGACGGCGCATGCGCCGTTCATTTTAAGTACTTCTATGACGCTTGGCCCATCATTTGCATGGGGTCACGCCTCATTAGCATGGCTCACGCCCACTTCCACCTACGCTGGCTTACGCCGAGGAAACCCAGCGTATCTTTAACAGCGAGTGGGAGCAAGTGCTTTGTGAATCCAGTGCTTGCATCTGTGCGCTGCGCCGGCATAGCGTAAAAGAGATACGCTACGGTGGCATAAATATGTGCCGATGTATGTAATTCCGGGTCTTTAACTTTCACACAGATTAAATAATATACACTGATTTGGGTTATTTTTACCAAAAAAATTAACCAGAATACATTTTGGCCTGAATTTATGAAGAAAGGTTATTTATTTGCAAACAGAAACTTTTTTTTATTTTTTCCAAACGGTCAATATTTTTTCATTTGTATAGCAAGAAAAAAAAAACTGTGGTGATTAAATGCCACCAAACAAAAGTTCTATCTGTCTCAAAAAATTATAAAAATTTAGTTTGGGTACAGTGTTGCATGACTATGGCCCCGTTCACATCTGGCAATTTGGGATCTCAGGCAGAATCTCTGCAATTCGAAATGACACTACGAGTGGTTGGGTGCCATTTACTCGGTTTACTTTTGCTATGAATTTCGTGCAATAAATGACACAGCAGACTGCATTGCATGTAGCTTGTTGCCCAAAAGGGAGAAGGAACTTCTTTTGGGCAACAAGCGTTGCGTGATGCTGTTTTGGCATGTGATTTGTGGCACAACAATCACAGCATCACGTTTAGGTGCCAATAAAATAAATGGTACTTAAACACACGTGATGCATATTGCCACTTTTGCATTGCAATTCAGAATTGCGGGCTGAATCGCAGTGATTCTGCCCAAGATCCCAAATCACCAGATGTGAACAAGACCTGGGTAACTGTCATTCAAAGAGTGACACCACTGAAATCTGAAAATTGGCCTGGCCAAGAAGGGGTAAAAGTGTCCAGCGTTGAGGTGGTCAAAGTAGCCTATTACGTTTGTAACTACCACAAGCTCTCCGGTCCGACGCAAAGTTCAACTTACTCTTAGGCCCCGTACACACGACCGAGTTTCTCGGCAGAATTCAGCCAGAAACTCGATCAGAGCTGAATTCTGCCGAGAAACCCGGCGTGTGTACACTTTCGGCCGAGGAAGCCGACGAGTTCCTCGTCGAGCCAAATAGAGAACATGTTCTCTATTTCCTCGTTGTTCAATGAGGAAAGTTGGCTCGCCGAGATCCTCGGCGGCTTCACACAGAACTCGACGAGCAAAACGATGAGTTTTGCCTGTCGAGTTCCTCGGACGTGTGTACGGGGCCTGAGCTATAGACAGAGCCCAGAAAAAAAGTGAATGTGCTCCTTTAGATGTGACAGCTCCTAGCTATACAGTGCGTTTAAAAAGTATTCATACCCCTTGACATTTTCCACATTTTGTCATGTTACAACCAAAAATGTAAATTTATTTTATTGGAATTTTATGTAATAGACCAACACAAAGTGGCACATAATTGTGAAGTGGAAGGAAAATGATAGATGGTTTTCAATTTTATTTACAAGTAAATATGTAAAAAGTGTGCAGTGCATTTGTATTCAGTCCCCTTTACTCTGATACCCCCTAACTAAAATCTCATGGAACCAATTAGCTTCAGAAGTCACCTAATAAATACAGTCCACCTGCGTGTAATTTAATCTCAGCATTATGAAGGTCAGGGAACACACCAGAAAGGTCAGGTTATAAAAAAAATATCCCAAGCTTTGAACATCTCACGGAGCACTGTATCATCTGAAAATGAAAAGAGTATGACACAACTGCAAACCTACAAAGAGATGGGCGTCCAGCTAAACTGACAGGCCGGGCCAGGAGAGCATTAATCAGAGAAACAGCCAAGAGGCCCATGGTAAATCTGGAGGAACTGCAGAGATCCACAGCTCAGGTGGGAGAATCTATCCACAGGACAACTATTAGTTGTGCACTCCACAAATCTGGCCATTATGGAAGAGTGGCAAGAAGAAAGCCATTGCTGAAAGAAAACCATATAAAGTCCTGTTTTCAGTTTGCGAGAAGCCATGTGGGCAATGTCATGGATATCATTTTTTTTTTTTTTAAATACAGTTATTGGTTAAATGTATCTGCTTTTTACCCCAATGAAGGCCTAAGATTTTCCAATATTCTTGTCTTGTTTATTTCATTACTTGCTTTTCATTTCAGGTTGTTTTTGTTGCTGTCGTTTGGGTGCCTTAGGCCCCTTTCATACAATAGATCCGATTAGGTCCTCCTGTCCGCTTTTTTTTAGGCAGACCCTCAATTTTTCTCTATAGGCAGTGGGATGTATAATAGGGTGACCAGACATCCCCAGTTTCAGGGGACAGTCCCTGGTTTGAGGACACTGTCACCGGACCAAGTCTGTCCCCAGATTGGATTTGAACAGGGGCTGGGGACAATTTCAAATACAGTCAGTGTAGACTAAAAATAAATAAATTCAGAATTACACACCCCCGCACCTACTAGCTTAGGGGGGTGTATTTTTTTTCCATTATCTGTGCCCCTTTCTGATGATCATGTGCTGGTCAGAGCAGAGGGAATATTTCTTCAGTTTCGGGTGCATGCCCATTTAGCACCGCTCGCATGTTCTTCTGCCTTGGCTCAAGTCCCGGCCAGCCGTCTGCCTGCTTATCTCCTTGCCTTCTCTGGTGGATCGATTTTCCTCCACTCCCTACCAAGTAGTAGCCGGGGCCCGGAGAGTAAGACTTGACAGGCTGTGAGGCAGACAGACGATGGGCAGAGAGTCGCTGATTGCCGCCAATACTAGTAAAAAATAAAATATGTCCCCGGATTTCTTTTTAAAAATCTGGTTACCTTAATGTATAAGGACTTGTGTCCATTTACACCTGGCTGCTTCCAATCTGATCCAGCAAAAACAAACTGAACAGGATCTATTCCTCTCTGTCTGGCTGGATTGCATCAGGGGGCAGTCGGCAGTGAACAGACAGCTAGTCTGACTCTACATCTGACTGCCCATAAAGCAGAGTGGGCTGTGTCTGTGTCCCCACTGCATAAGTGGCGTGGACATGGACCTGTCATCTGGCTGCTCTGCTCTGCAGGGAATCTGTAAACGGATCCCCTGCTGAGAGAAAAAGGATCTGGGGGGCCTAATGGGGTCTGAAATCCTATGTTGTCACTGTCCATGGAAGCAAATGTAGTGGCATCACAGTGAAATGTCCATAGAAGCAAATGTAGTGTTGTTAATGTGCACCAGAGCAAGTTTGTCGCCATTCCACGAGCGGGCAAAATTTTGAAGCGTGACACGTTGGGTATCAATTTACTCGACGTAACATCATCTTTCACAATATAATTTTTTTTAGCTAACTTTGCTGTTGTCTTATTTATTTATTTATTTAATAAAAATGTATTTTATTAATTTTTTCAATAAAAGTGCCCTTGTAAGACCGCTGCACAAATACTGTGTGACTGAAAAGTATTGAAACGACCGCCATTTTATTCTCTGGGGTGTTAGAAAAAAATATAAAATGTTTGGGGGTTCTAAGTAATTTTCTAGCAAAAAAAATATATATATATATATTTTAACTTGTAAACACAGGGGCAGATTCACAAACAATTGCATGGGCGCAGCGTATGTGAGATACGCTACGCCGCTGTAACTTACTTTTCCCAGCTTCGAATCCACAAAGAATTTGCGCCGTAAGTTACGGCGGCGTAGTGTATCTCTCGCGGCGTAATGGCGCGCAATTCAAATGTGGCGAGTAGGGGGCGTGTTTCATTTAAATGAAGCGCGTCCCCGTGCCGAACGAACTGCGCATGCGCAGTCCCTAAATTTCCTGCCGTGCATTGCGCTAAATGACGTCGCAAGGACGTCATTGTTTTGACGTGGACGTAAATTACGTCCAGCACGATTCACGGACGACTTACGCAAACAAAATAACAATTTTAAAATTATACGCGGGAACGACGGCCATACTTAACATTGCGTACGCCACCAGATAGCAGCTTTAACTATACGCCGAAAAAAGCCGACTAGAGACGACGTAAAAGAATGAGACGGCCGCTCGTACGTTTGTGGATCGTCGGAAATAGCTAATTTGCATACTCGACGCGGAAAATGACGGGAACGCCACCCAGCGGACGCCGAAGAATTGCATCTAAGACAGTGCTCTGGTGCACAGTGACAACACTACATTTTTAACCACTTAAGATCAAGCCTATTTTTTAGACTCAGTGGGACAGATCCACAAAGAGAGTACGCCGGCGTATCTACTGATACGCCGGCGTACTTTAAAATTTCCCGCGTCGTATCTTTGTTTTGAATCCTCAAAACAAGATACGACGGCATCTGGGTTTTGAGGACTCTAACCCAGATGCCGTCGTATCTTGTTTTGAGGATTCAAAACAAAGATACGACGCGGGAATTTTTAAAGTATGCCGGCGTATCAGTAGATACGCCGGCGTACTCTCTTTGTGGATCTGTCCCACTGAGTCTAAAAAATAGGCTTGATCTTAAGTGGTTAAAAATGTAGTGTTGTCACTGTGCACCAGAGCAAATGTAGTGTTGTTGTCACTGTGCACCAGAGCAAATGTAGTGTTGTTGTCACTGTGCACCAGAGCAAATGTAGTGTTGTTGTCACTGTGCACCAGAGCAAATGTAGTGTTGTTGTCACTGTGCACCAGAGCAAATGTAGTGTTGTTGTCACTGTGCACCAGAGCAAATGTAGTGTTGTTGTCACTGTGCACCAGAGCAAATGTAGTGTTGTTGTCACTGTGCACCAGAGCAAATGTAGCATTAGTGTCACTGTGCACCAGAGCAAATGTAGCATTAGTGTCACTGTGCACCAGAGCAAATGTAGCATTAGTGTCACTGTGCACCAGAGCAAATGTAGCATTAGTGTCACTGTGCACCAGAGCAAATGTAGTGTTGTTGTCACTGTGCACCAGAGCAAATGTAGTGTTGTTGTCACTGTGCACCAGAGCAAATGTAGCATTAGTGTCACTGTGCACCAGAGCAAATGTAGCATTAGTGTCACTGTGCACCAGAGCAAATGTAGCATTAGTGTCACTGTGCACCAGAGCAAATGTAGCATTAGTGTCACTGTGCACCAGAGCAAATGTAGCATTAGTGTCACTGTGCACCAGAGCAAATGTAGTGTTGTTGTCACTGTGCACCAGAGCAAATGTAGTGTTGTTGTCACTGTGCACCAGAGCAAATGTAGCATTAGTGTCACTGTGCACCAGAGCAAATGTAGCATTAGTGTCACTGTGCACCAGAGCAAATGTAGCATTAGTGTCACTGTGCACCAGAGCAAATGTAGTGTTGTTGTCACTGTGCAATAAAGCGATTTGTTCTTGAATCTTTTATCACATCCACAACTCACTGCTTCCATTAAACTGACAATCCGTGAGCTGCCCCCAAGACCTGTATAGAAGCTTAGTACATCTTCTCACGCACTGTCAGACACCTCCACATCCGCTTACATTTCTAGTAAGTGTTCCCTCCGCCCACAGCAGAGTATCCCTCCGCCTCTTAGGCAGAGCCCAGCCTCGCAGGACAGGGAACGTCACTTCCGGGTTCCGCTGATGTGAGTGTGTGCATATGGAATTGAGTGCCGTGGTGTACACATTGCTATGGCAGCCCGGGGTGAGTTCTACCTATACTCCTAGTGCTGGGACAGAACAGGCTATGGGAAGTAGCTGTAGTGTCTCGTTATAGAGTGTGTGAGACATGGAATTAATGGGAGTATACACTCCATAGAAAGTAGTGTGTGTGAATGGCTGGGCGTACAGAAGAGAAGGCTGACTGCTGCTTTGTGGTGCAATGAGCTTTCTTCATAGATAAGACTGGCAGTACTGCGGTGCAGTGAAGTGTTACTGTAATTCTTTGGTGCTGGGATGGTATCAGTCTTGTGGACCAGTAGAGACTTCTATTGGTGTCCAGTATACATGGCTGATCTGTTTTTGTGGGTGAGAGATGTCAGATCTCATCATAGGACTCCTATCCTAAGTATATGTGCTTCTTTATACCAGGGGGGAGTAGTGTGTGTTCCACAGTCAGTACTGGGATCATTATTTACAGATATAATACTGAGAACATCTGCCAAACCTACAGGTATCAATCAGGGTTATGCCAGAGGTTACCCCGAACAGTGACAGGTTGATCTTCATAGTGGCCACGAATGTAAAGCTAGCTATACAATATACTGTCTGATTACACAGTCCACTTTACATTTACTAAGACTATAATAGGAGTACACACCTAAATAATCCATTCAGTTTGTGTAATATCCGGTAAGCCCTTGAGGGTAGATCAAAAGCAGATTGCATAGTATGGTACAGAGATCTAGAGCTAATATGGTAACCTTAACCACTTGCCTGCTGAACATATACCCCCTTCCTGCCCAGGCCAATTTTCAGCTGTCACACTTTGAATGACAATTGCGTAGTCGGACAACACTGTATCCATATGAAATTCTCTTTTCTCTTCCGTTCATGGACAGACACAGCAGCAATTGACCTTAGGGTATTATCCTCCCTGTTAGGAGATTGACTAGGCAGAAAAAACAGCTTGTTAAGTGTTAAACACTCCACACTCCCAGGGGGCGGTTCCCCCGGGTACATCCCCCACTCTCTGCTCTGCAGCCCCAGTTTTTTTCTGCCTAGCAAGGAGATGACATGGCTCCTCTGGGCCCATGTGCTCTGGGGGTTTTTCTTTTGCAATGTTCTTGCTTTTCTTTTTGTTTTCCTGCATTTTTGGATCTTCAATCAACTGGCGACTGGGTGACAGGCTGGATCCTCGATCCTTGTAGTCCCCCCAAGTTTGGCCATTGAGCGTGTGCCGGCCTTTAGCTACGCGCTGGGCCGTCCACGACATACCCCGTTGCTCCAGGGGTGGCCGGTGAGCTATACGCTCCAGGGCACGCATATGACCGGGCTCTACGTCTGTGTCACAGTGTGCCGGGCCGACAGCCATGCCGTAAGCGGACGTTGGTTCTGTCCGGGATGCCTCCAGCCGGTGGTCGCAGGATGGGTAAGTAGCAGTCCCCTTGCTTTTGCAGGGTGATGCGGCTGGTGCATTCCTGGGGAGGTCGATTGGGGGTCCGCCCTGCTTTCCTCTCTCCCTTCCTCTCCCTTCTTTCCCCATGTTCTGGGAGGCGGGGTCGGCCGTGAGGTGGGGGGTCCGCCTGGGGGGCTCCATCCAGTGGCTTGGGGGTGCTGTTTTTCTGCCGTGTGTGCAGGGGGGTGGGGCATGCCCGGGGGTCCTGGGTGTTTGCACTGTGTTCACTGTATGTGGTGTTTTTACTGTGAATCGTGACCGCCATTTTGGCGGTGCCGGGCGCCTTTATTAGAGTTCAGCGGCCATTTTCTTGTAGCCCGCATGCTCTTTTTGCATGTCGGACATTTTGGACGTTTTTTTTTGCACCTAGTGGCTAGAATAACGGCGCAAATGGCTCAAGCACTCTTCTTGAGGGACGGCACAGCAGGGAGCAGCGCTCTGGGGCAGACAGCAGCATACAGGCCTGGTCGGGTGGTGAGTCCTCTGGGGGGTCCCCTGTTCTCTGCTGTGGCCGGTAGGGCTGCGCATCTTCACCGGTCTCACGATTCGATGCGATTACGATTATCAAGTCTTCGATTCGATTCCGCGATGCATCACGATTGCAGCGCGAGTGCGTATGGCTCTTCCCCCCCCCCAAAATACTAAAGGAGATGATCAGAGACTGCAGACGTGGTAAAGGAGATGATTAGAGACTGCGGGCATAGTAAAGGAGACGATTAGAGACTGCGGACATGGTACAGGAGACGATCAGAGACTGCGGACATGGTACAGGAGACGATCAGAGACTGCCGACATGGTACAGGAGACGATCAGAGACTGCCGACATGGTACAGGAGACGATCAGAGACTGCCGACATGGTACAGGAGACGATCAGAGACTGCCGACATGGTACAGGAGACGATCAGAGACTGCCGACATGGTACAGGAGACGATCAGAGACTGCCGACATGGTACAGGAGACGATCAGAGACTGCCGACATGGTACAGGAGACGATCAGAGACTGCCGACATGCTACAGGAGACGATCAGAGACTGCCGACATGCTACAGGAGACGATCAGAGACTGCCGACATGCTACAGGAGACGATCAGAGACTGCCGACATGCTACAGGAGACGGTCACACATGTTAAAGAACCCAAATTGGTGCAGTTCAGTTCTACTTCAATAGTTCCCAGATTCAGTCCCAGGAAGCTGAAATCTGATGGGTAACACTGCCCGCTGCACTTTACCCACTGATTTTTTTCAGGCCCCACTCACACTTATGCAGGTGCAACAGAGTAGTTTTGTGGATCACGCTTAGGGCAGCTTGAAAAATCGCACAAAAGTGCATGATGCTTTATAATTCGTAGCACACCAAAACACATGACACTTTATCACACACTTTGTGTGCATGGGGGATGCTGTGTGCCTGAAAAAATACTATGTTTTTGTATGCATTGTGTGATTTTGCATGCGTTCCTACAGTGCACAAATGTGAAGCTAGCCTTAATAGATTACCTAAATGTAATTTGTTCAAATGATTTGTAGTAGGTCCTGCTGGTTGTCTTCTATAGAATTAGTGATAACTGACTATGGAACTTGCCTCACACAGCAGCTATATACAGTATGTGTAATATGAATACAGGGTGAGCAGGGAATGGTGCTATACGGCACTGGCTGACTATTACTCACTTTGCAAACTCCTCCAGCTTCAATGCCACCAAAGAGACTGAACTGAGCCCCAGGTCCTGTTAGATTTGGGCACACTGCCCTGCATCCCGTATTATCTCCATACACATGTTAAGGAAGCTGCCATCAGCTTTAACCCACTACGTCATTCCCTGGCCACATACACGGAGCAGGACGGTCACACACAGCGCCACCTGGTGGTGGGAGGGAATATTCTTCCTCTTTCAGAACACGGAGACGATTTCAATGTCGGCTGTTACAGAGAAGGTAACATCTGTACGGAGCGCTCTCCCGGGAGGGACGGGGCGGGGCTAAACATCGATTATCACAGTCGCATGCATCGGTGCCGCATCGGGCACCCCCGAATCGTGATGCATCGATGCAGCGATTAAATTTGACACCCCTAGCGGCCGGTCCCAGTCCCAGGGTGGCATTGGAGTGGGTCAGCATGGCGTCCGATTCGGATGCTTCTCCCCCAGACATGCCAGAGTTAACCCTTAGTGTGTCTGTTCCTGCGGCCTCTGTGGATGCTATGACGGCAGTCCTTGAGGCGTTTGTTGCCAGGATTGAAGCGGCGTGTGGCCAGAGGGGGGGTAAAAAGCGCCCCCTCCCCCCGCCTTCTTCTGGGGATGCCTCTGACACGGAATCGGGCCCAGCTACTGCTCCCGGCCCTGGTTCCAAGGTGTCAGAGGATGCAGGCCTAGTCCACAGGGACAGTGAGGATGACTCTGCATCAGGGTCAGCGCTTAAAATTTGTCTGTGAGTCAGCCCTGGATACGCTTCCCTTGCTCTCCAGGGCCTTCGCCTACGCGGTGGTGTTGCGCCGCCTTGTCTGGCTGAAGTGTTGGTCTGCGGACCAGTCTTCTAAGAAGGCCTTGGTGGACTTACCCTTTAAGGGTGAATGGCTTTTTGGGGCTTCTCTAGATGACATCATAAAAGATGCAACGGGAGGTAAGAGCACTCTGCTCCCACAATCTGGTAAAGGTAAGTAGCCTCGCCGTAGGCAGGGGCCCTCCTTTACCGCCCCCAAGCGTTTTTTTTGTCCGCCCGGTGCGGCAGGTAAACGTTCCCAGGGCACTAAGGCGCCTGCTGAAGGGCAGAAGCACCCCTGGTTCCGCAAGCCCAACAAGCTTGCGGAAAAACCTGCTTCCGCATGAAGGTCTGCCCCCGCCCGTCTCTCGGGTGGGTGGCCGGCTTCGCGAATTTGCGGCTCGGTGGATGTCTCTTCTTTCCGACCAGTGGGTTTGCGAAGTAGTTTCCTCGGGGTACAAGATAGAATTTTTCTCTTGTCCGCCAAACAGTTTTTTCCTTCCAACCTCCAGCTTCCTCCGGGTCGTCGGCAGGCCCTGTTTGGGGCTGTTTAGGATCTGCTGGTCAGGGGGGTGATCGTGCCGGTTCCTTTACTGGAACGGTTTCAGGGGTTTTACTCCAATCTGTTTGTCGTCCCCAAGTAGGAAGGGGTCCGTCCAATCCTGGATCTCAAGGCCCTCAACTGTTTTGTCAAAGTGAAAAGTTCAGGATGGAGTCGGCTCTCTAGTAGCGGCACTCTATCAAGGGGACTTCCTGGCGTCCTTGGATATCCCAATATGCGCAAAGCACCAGAGATTTCTGCGCTTTGCGATTGGAGAGGACCACTTTCAATTTGTGGCCCTCCCTTTCGGCCTGGCCTCGGCGCCAAGGGTTTTCACCAAGGTGCTTGCTCCGATTCTGGCCCTGCTGAGGCAGCGCGGGATCGCTATTGTAGGATACCTGGACGACCTGCTCCTGAGAGCTTCTTCAAGCTCAGAGTTAAAGGTGGATGTGTCTATCACCTGCCACACTCTCCGGGAATTCGGTTGGCTGCTAAATGTTCAGAAGTCGGTGTTGGTACCGTCTCAGCGCCTGGAATACCTGGGGTTGGTCCTGGATTCCTCGGAGGCAAGAGTTTTTCTTCCCACGGAAAAACTACAGATACTGCAAATTGCGGTGAAGCAGTTGGCGACCCATAAGTGGTCGTCGCTTCGCTTTTGCATGCGAGTTCTGGGTCTGATGGTGGCCTCCTTCGAGGCGGTTCCGTATGCTCAATATCACACTCGTGTGTTGCAGAGAGAAATTCTGTCGCATTGGGACAAGCTCCCTTTGTCTCTGTATTACCAAGTCCGGGTGAGTCGCCTGGTCAGGTCCTCCCTAGTGTGGTAGCTGACCTCTCCGGTGCTTCGGGCCGGGAAGTCGTTCCTGCAGTGCCATTGGACGCTGGTCACGACGGATGCCAGTCTCTCCGGCTGGGGGGGGTGTCTGGGGTGTTCAGTCAGCCCAGGGGCGCTGGACTCGGTAAGAATCCCGCCGGCCAATCAATGTCCTAGAACTCCGGGCAATCAGGCTGTGCATCTCCAAGTGGTCTCTGAGACTGCAGGGCCGCCCGGTCAGGATTCAGTCAGACAACGCCACGGCTGTGGCGTATGTCAATCATCAAGGGGGCACACGGAGCTCGGCTGCAGCGGCAGAAGCCGCTCACATCCTTCGGTGGACCGAAAAGAACGTTCCGGCTCTTTCGGCTGTTTACATTCCGGGTGTACAGAACTGGCAGGCGGACTACCTAAGTCGTCAAACGCTAGACCAAGGAGAATGGTCGCTGCACCCGGAGGTGTTTCAGAGTCCTTGTCTGAAATGGGGTAATCCAGACGTAAATCTTCTGGCATCCCGACTCAATCGGAAGGTGTCACGGTTCGTGGCCAGGTCAAGAGACCCGTAAGCGGACGCGTCAGACGCGTTGGTGGCGCCGTGGGGTCACTATCGCTTAATCTACGCTTTCCCTCCTCTGAAGCTTCTTCCTTGGAAGCCGAGTGGATATCAACAATCCTAATTGCTCTGGATTGGCCTCGCCGTCCCTGGTACGCAGATCTGTTGAGTCTGGTGGCAGATGTTCCGTGGCGCCTGCCACTGCGAGAGGATCTTCTGTCGCAAGGTCCTATCTTTCATCCTGCTTTACAGTCGTTGGCTTTAACGGCGTGGCTATTGAGAGCCAGGTGCTAAGGGACCGGGGCCTGTCGGATTCGGTAATCTCGACCATGCTGCGAGTGCGGAAGTCTACTTCCCGGACGATTTACCATCTTACGTGGAAGGCTTACATCTCTAGATGTGAGGAGATGAATTGGCACCCCTGTACATACGTGATGTCCCGGATTCTGCTGTTCTTACAGCGTGGAGTGGCTCAGGCTCTCGCCTTAAGTACGATTAAGGGTCAGATTTCGGCCTTGGCTGTTCTCTTTCAGCGACCCTTGGCGGCGCACTCCTGTGCGTCCTCCACTGCCTCCATGGGACTTGAATTTAGTCCTCTCTGTGCTTCAAAAGCCTCTGTTTGAGGGCATTAGGGAAATCCGTTTTTTGCCAGAACATGGTTTTTCTGGTGGCAATTGCATCGGTCTGAGGGGTGTCTGAATTGGCGGCCTTGTCTTGTGCAAAACTTCCTATTTGGTCATCCACAGGGATAAGGTGGTGCTGCGTCCGCAGCCGTCGTTGTTTCGGCCTTTTACCTTAATGAGGACATTTGTTCTTCCATACCTGTGTCCTTGGCCGGCGAACTCAAAAGAGGCTGCGTTGTATTCCTTGGACGTGGTTCGAGCCCTACGAGTTTACCTGTCTGCGAAGGCTCCGTTTCGGAGGTCGGATTTACTGTTTGTGTCGGTGACTGGTCCTAAGAAGGGTCTGGCGGTCTCGTCGGCCACCATTTCTAGGTGGATCAGGCAGGTCGTGCTTCGGGTCTATGCCCTAAAGGGGCGGGCACCCCCTTCCCGATTACGGCGCATTCGACCAGGGCAATTGGTGCCTCTTGGGCTTTCCGCCATCAAGCGTCTGTTTTACAGGTGTGTAAGGCAGCGACCTGGTCGTCGGTCCACACCTTCTCAAAGTTTTACAAGGTGGATGTGTGTGCATCTTCAGATGCTTCCTTCGGCCGCAAGGTTTTGCAGGCGGCTGTTTAAGGTTGGAGTTCCTCTGTTGAGGAGCTCTGGGTTGTTTGGGGTGAAGTTGGTTTGCTGTGTTTTCCCACCCCTCGATTTTTTTTGACACTGCTTGGGGACGTCCCTAAGGTCAATTGCTGCTGTGTCCGTCCATGAACGGAAGAGAAAATAGGATTTTTGTACTCACCGTAAAATCCATTTCTCTGAGTTCATGGACGGACACAGCACCAACCCCTCCTTTGTTTGTACTGCTTGTTACGAACTGGGGCTCCAGAGCAGAGAGTGGGGAATGTACCCGGGGGAACCGCCCCCTGGGAGGTACTGTACTGTGTGGAGTGTTTAACACTTAACATGTGTTTAACACTTAACATGTTTCTGCCTAGTCAATCTCCTAAAAGGGAGGATAATACCCTAAGGTCAATTGCTGCTGTGTCCATCCATGAACTCAGAGAAATGGATTTTACGGTGAGTACAAAAATCCTATTTTTGTTGTAGTATATTATAAAACTATTACTATAAAAATGCCACTGGCAGGGAAGGGGTTAACACTAGGGGGCGGGGAAGGGGTTAAGTATGTACCCTGGGTGTGTTCTAACTGTAGGGGGGTGGCCTCACTAGGGGAAATGACTGATCGCTGTTCATACATTGTATGAACAGACGGTCAAGCATTTCTCCCCTGACAGGACCGGGAGATGTGTGTTTACACGCACAGCTCCCGGTCCTCGCTCTGTAACGAGCAATCGTGGGTGCTCGGCGGCGATCGCGCCCGCCGGGCATGGGAGTCAGGGATGACCGGGGGACGCACGCGCCCCTATTGGCTGCTGGGCGAGGTGACGTATAGCTACGTGCTCTCGCCCAGCAGAGCTGACCTGCCGCCGTAAAATTGCGGCGGCGGCTGGTCGGCAAGCAGTTAAAGGAGTTGTAAAGGAAATTTTTTTTTCACCTTAATGCAATCTATGCATTGAGGTGAAAAAACATCTGATGATACCGCCCCCCCCCCCCAGCCCCCGTTTACTTACCTGACTCCTCGAAAGTCCCCCGCTCGGTCCCGAGATCCTCTTCGCCACTCAGCCTGGCCGCTGATTGGCTAGAGCGGATGGATTGAGCGCAGCGATTGGCTGGCGCTGCTGTCAATCACATCCAGTGACGCGGCGCGCCAAAGGGGCGGGGCCGAGTGATACAGTGAGCCGTTATGGCCGCTCGCTGTATCACGGTAGCGCGCCCGCAAGGACTCATCACCATGCGAGCTCTCTCGCATGAAGGTGATGAGTTCTTGCGGGGAGGACCAGAGACAGCCGCCGAGGGACCCCAGAAGAAGTGAATCGGGGCCACTCTGTGCAAAACGAACTGCACAGTGGAGGTAAGTATAACATGTTTGTTATTTTAAAGATTTTTTTTTTTTATCCTTTAGTGACCCTTTAAGTCAGACAATAAGTTCTACTAGATTCTTTCAGGTTGGCTCCTTTTGCAGGTATAGCTATGTAAAACATTAAAAATAAGCGCCAATGATACACTTGCACCCTGCTCTTCCCATGCTCAGTTGCTTTCCATTTTTAGGCACTGCTGAGTTTGTAGAGGTCAATCTGCTGACAGCCCCTAAAGCGGAATTAAACACACCTATCCTTTACACCCAAGGAAGCTGCTTCGGTTTGATCTTCAAATGTCATGATGCTGCCCATGTGATCAGTTATGACACCAGCCATTTGATGGTTTGACAGTTTGGTTGAGTACACAAGCAAGTTGGCAGTCCCGGCATTCCAGGAATGTAACTGGTTTTTGAATCCATTAACCACTTGCCCACTGGGCACTTAAACCCCCTTCCTAACCAGACCAGTTTTCAGCTTTCAGCACTCTCACATTTTGAATAACTACTCAGTCATGCAACATTTGTACCCATGTGAAATTGTCCTTTTTATCACACAAATAGAGCTTTCTTTTGGTGGTATTTAATCACCTATGCGTTTTAAAATTGTTGTGCTCTAAATGAAAAAAGACCAAAAATGTTGTAAAAAAGTATTTTTCTTTATATCTGTTATAACCTTTTGCAAATTGATAATTTTTCTTCGTAAATTTTGGCCAACATTTTTACTGCTACATATTTTTTGTAAAAATACCCCAAATCAGTGTATATTATTTGGTCTTTGTGAAAGTTATAGAGTCCACAATCTATGGTGCCAATATCTGAAAATTGATCACACCTGATGTACTGATGGCCTATCTCATTTCTTGAGACCCTAACAAGCTAGGAAAGTACAAATACCCCCCAAATGACACCTTTCTAGAAAGTAGACATTCCAAAGTATTTAGTAAGAGGCATGGTGAGTTTTTTTGAAGTTGTAATTGCTGTGGACAGTTCAGATCCAGCCACACAGCTATTGCCTTTTATACCAGCTACCCCTCCCTTTATATTGTAAGCTCCACAAGCAGGGCCCTGCTGTATGAACTGTAATGTAATTGTATTGTCCCCCCTCTACATTATAAAGCACTGTGCAAACTGTTGGCACTATATAAATCCTGTATAATAATAATAATGTTCCCTTATCCTTTGACCGCTGCAGTTCCTGCTCTCATTCAGGGCTGTGCTGCCACTGTGTTCCCACTCTCTGCTTTTAAGATGAGAGCGGTGGAGGCTGGAGGGAAGGATCGGCAAAGCTGTGTTTGCAATGGACCCATCGGCCCGCCCACGGACAACGGGTTGCCAAACATGGCAGTAGGAGGGTTTTTAGGGAGGAGCTCCGGCATGTTTGCAAAGCCCATGTGCAGAGCCCGCCAGGAAGTCGGCACTGCGCTTATCACAGGCATTGAGACATTTTCCGATGCGCGGCTGCAGAGATCAGTAAATGTCTCACTGCCTGTGATTAGCGCAGTGCCGACTTCCTGGCGGGCTGTGCACGTGGGGTGTGCGAACACGCCGGAGCTCATCCTTACTGGCTATCGGTCACACCAAGCATAGGGGTAATCTCCCAAGCAAGGTCGGAGTCAGTAATACCCATTCTCAATCTTTTTGGATCAACTTCTGCTTTGGAGATTTATAGCTCAGAAGGTTCTTCATTCAAGAAAATACCTTTTGTACTTTTGAATTTACAACTCAAGTATGTATTCACCGTAATGTGATATTATTTAATTTGTCTCTCTTTTTTTTTCTTTTCCACAGAGAATGTCAGCTTGCTTTTTAAGCTGTATTGTTTGTTGGTAATGACTCTGGTGGCTGCTGCATATACTGTAGCTCTACGATACACAAGAACAGTAACAACGGAAATGTACTTTTCTACTACGGCTGTTTGTGTGACAGAAGTTATAAAGTTATCAGTGAGTGTGGTTATCCTGGGAAAGTAAGTCCCACATTTCTTATTATTCTGTTATGCTATCCAAAAAAGTGACAACACTGTGCGCAAAAATGTTTTTTTCCTTTTTTTTTTTTTGCTAACGAAAAAATGATTTAGCTTGACCTGGGTGTGTTTGACTACAGTTAGAAAATTGGTTTATAAATGCTTTAAAAATGTTGCTATAGTTTCTGATGGAAGAGGAGGCATGTTTGTTCTAGGTCAGTGGCCCAGAAAGATATTCCGTATCTAACATCAATAGTTTCACTCTCTGAATTGTGCGGTGTGGGAGGAGTGTGTAAATCACAAAGTAGCTGTATGTACTATTGTATATGTGTGTAAATGAAATTTCTAATGATTATTTTGATAATCAATTATTGTTTCGATTAATCGGCCAACTAATTGATGAATCGGATAATTACCTTAAAGTGTGATGTATAATTTAGTTAATATGTAAAGTATATTAAAAAAAAAGGCAATTTATTCTTAAAAATCTCTATGCAGTGGTAACCTGCCCAGGACTCCCATGAGGCATTGCTCCTCTCACATTCACAAGTTCTCAGGCACTTGCTGACATTTATGGATGGTGTACTGAGCTGTATGTGTTCTGCACTGTATTTCCTGATATGTAAACAAATAATGTATTCTGTATGCAGGCCGATTAATCGATTATGAAAATAGTTGACCACTATTTCCATAATCGATTAGTTTCAGCCCTAGAAATTTCTAGGGTGTATACCCTATGCCCTGCTCCTCTGACCATATCATTGGCAGCGTACAAAATAGCAGCCACTCCTGGGTAAAATTACATTTGCAGATTGCCTACAAGCTATGTTAAATCTGTATTAAACCACAGTCTTATAGATAAAAAAAAAAAAAACCCTGCATCACATACTAGCACATTATCAAATGTTTTCCTTAGAACGAAGACCTCCAGTGGCGCGCTGTCAGGGCTTCCATCTTTACCCAGTCTTCGTTGTGGGTTTGCGGGCATCCTTCATTTGATTGGCTGAGCCATGATGATGTCACTTCTGCGGCACGGAGCTCTGAAGGGACTGCACAGGTTTGCATATGCCATCCCTTCAGAGTGTATATGAGTGCAGTGCTGTATATGATGTGGACACACTTGTACATTGTGTATACCCCATAATGTGTGCGGTTTCCTCTCTTATGTCTCCTGTAATATGTAGATAGAAACGGATGATTTTACCACATAGGGAACTCATCATCATCCATACGATGGGAGTCAAAATACCATGAGCATATGCTCCACAATGGTATTTATTTGGTTGAGGGGTGCCCCCCATATTTACATTTTTGATTTTTTTTTTTTTACTGCACCTTCATTGGCATATTTATACATTTGGGAAGTGTATCTCTTTGCACATTTTGCAGTTAGAAATTAAATTTTCAAATGTTGGAAAGAAATCAATAATTGCACACACATGCGATATTTCATAAATACTGATCAGCTGGTATGTCGGTTCAAAGGTCAGTTTCTGCTAATATACCTGAGCTGATTGGACTTCTTACTGCTGCTGCAGGTAACCTATAACCATATTACTTTCCAGCCTCCTACAGATCATTTGATTAAATTAAATGCTAATAACCTACATCCTTGGAACGTGATTAACCCATATATCAGCAGGTTCTCTTGAATTAACATTATATTTTGGAAATCATGCAGCATGTTAATAGGGACTTGTTCATACAACAATGCTTGTTTTAACACATACTGAATATGTTAATTTGTAAAATGGCTACAGATTTTTGGTGTCGATAATTAGTATGTTCATGCCTGTTCAATGTAATACTACTGTACCCTTCCATTAAATAGTCAGTGGTGTACTACTCCTTTACATACAATTCACTTCAATGAGCTCCATGGCTCTCACTTAAAGGATAACTTGTCCTTCAATTTGTATTCCTTCCCAATCAATCAATATTGTGCCCCTTATTTTCTGTTTGGAAATACACTATACAATACAATAAAAGATCTGCGCTGCTCCAAGCCTGCAGTATGCATCTCCCAGGTTTACATTCTGTATTCAGGTGCTGGCAGAGATAGAGCACATCTCTTGCCAAAATATAATCTGACATTCAGGTATTGCCACACACTGTATTGAACTCCAGACTAAGAAAAACGGGCTTCAGATCAGATCCCAGCCCATCGGTTACACTCTTTTGACATGTTCCACCCACATTGGGATTAATTATAGCCCAATGTGGGTGAAGCTGGGATCTCAGGTATATACAAAAAATTCCAGCTTGTACAAATAGTGGGGCTGGGGGCTGAGCTTTGCTCCAGAATGGGAACCTTGTGATCATGCCCTTTACTTAAACAGACCTTTTTAGTTTTGAAATATTAAAAAGGCTGGTAGGTTTGGTTTAAACGTTCTTAATTTTACATTTGATTCAAAGCTTATGACAATCCATTGCTTTATTCATGTTGAAAATTATTTCTGGGAAAAGGTATCTCATACCCATGAAGTCGGTGGTTTCCGCTTCCGGGGGGAGTGGTCTGAGTATGGAGGAGTGAGGAGGAATGTGAGGAGCCCCTAGCGCGATCCTTGCGTGCACCCAACAGCTGACCGACTGATAGTGGACTGAAGCGTCCACCGCAGAGCAACCCAGCGAGAGCGGCCAGTATATGCTTAGAGCGCGCTGAGGTTAAGCAGACCGTGTGTCCCAGGGAGGGCAGCCTGCAGCGGCACATGTCGCGTCGCGGAAGACGACCCGGAAGGACTACTCGAGCACCCAGCACTCAAGCTCACTCATACATCACCCGCTATCTCAGGGCGAAGACGGACGCGGCGTTGCAGTCAGCGGCGGTCGCCGGGAACACCACCAGCACGAGAGATTTGCAGGAGATGGCAGCTGCTGGAAATACGATGGCGTGTGGAGGAGATTCTCTATCAGAGGTATCGCTTCCAGCGGCGGCGGTGACACCCACACAGAACAGAGGTATGTCCAGGGGGAGAGATTGCTCCACGGAAGCAGAGACTAACAAGCTGCTGGTGACAGAGGTATGTCTGGGTTATAACAATATGCCCCCACAACTACATGAGATACAGGAGGAGAAGGGACAAGAGTCCAGAACTGACATGGAGCAGCTAAGAGCACTTATTAAGGCTCTCCCCACAAAGGAGGACATACAGTCTCTGATCAAAGGCATTATGGGGGCACTGAGAGAGGAAATTGAGGAGGTACGTGCTGGGGTAGCAAAGGCTGAGCTTAAAGCTACATACTTAGAAGAGCTAAATTGTAGACTGGAGCAGAGAATGGGGAATATGGAAGAGGAGCATGCGAGACAGCACCAACAGTTGGCTATGATACAGCTACATTCTGAGGAGGCTGAGGACAGAAGCAGGCGGAATAACATCAGAATTAAGGGGGTCCCTGAAAATTTGGAGGGTCCCGCTCTGAGAGAGGCGGCCATGTCCATATTTAATCAAATTCTGAATAACCCTGTTGATACACCAATTGAACTGGACCGGGTCCACAAAGTCCCTACTTTTCGTTCCCCAGCCCAAGGAGGCCCTAGAGATGTGGTGTGCAGAGTACATTTTTTCAGGGTGAAGGAAGATATAATGCGAGCTGCATGGAATGAGGGAGTGATAAAGTGGGAGGGTGTCGACATACAGGTCTATCCGGATCTATGTAGGCTCACAAAATGGAGAAGACGAATGTTAAAACCCTTGCTGGAATACATACGCCTTAAAGAAGCTACATACCGATGGGGGTACCCCCTGGCAGTGATCGTTAAAAAAGCAGGGCAGAACTTCAATCTAAGGTCCCCCGCACAACTAACAGAACTTTTTCAGTTTCTGGGAACAGATCCTATTGAAGTTCCAAATTGGTTAGAATCACCCATACTGTTGGATCGATACTAGCTCTAAAAAGACAAAGGGAGACTGGGGATCGTAACAATGGGCCTATGTGAAGACAAGAGGAGAAATCCCTCTGGAAAGGGTGAAGAGAAATGGAGGGCATTTGGACATCTTACCCCCATACGTTTTTTTTTTTTTTTTTTTCAGGGGGTCTGAACTAGAATATCGGGACTCTGCCTGTGTTTTTTTTTTTTTTCTTTTTAGTGTTTTTTTTTTTTTTTTTTTTTTGGAGGGGGGGGGGAGGGACCCAGAATACTGTTGTATACCGGTTAAATACAAATTGATACAAGTGAAAGTGAAAATGAAAAGTGAAAATGATAGTGAAAATGGAATGAGGGATTAAGATCCAAACAAGGTGTCTGGGAGAGATAGGCGGGGGTCGTCCCCCCCCTCCCTCCCTCTCCCTTTTTTTTTTTTTTTTTTTTTTTTGGAGGGAAGCGTGGTGGGAGCGAAAAAGTAGAGGAAAATGCTAGAATGACCCCCCATTAAGGGGCGCCCTGGTGCCATAAAAATTAGTAGAAGATCAGATGCCCCGCCTGAGGCCTAAGAGGGGGGGGGGGGGGGTAATAGGAATGTATACTTTTTTTTTTCTCTAGGGGAGGGGGGGAGGGGGGGATGTGTGTGGTCTGGGGGGTATCTTAGGGTGGGTAATAAGGGGGGGGGTTAAAGGCTTGTGGAGAGGGGGGGGGGAGGGGGAGGAGAGAGGGGGGGTGGGGGTAGGTTAAATAGCACCATAGGGGTATAAAGGGTTTATAAAATAAGTGTTATACAAAAGGGATATTAAAACTAAATTAAATATAATCACAAGGATAAATGGGGCCTTTCTGTGCTCCCCTTCTATGTGTGTATTGTTTTTTTTTTTTTGGAGATAAGGCAGGTTTTTAAGCCTTCACTAAAAACACATCGGAGTGAAGCATGGACACGGGGATAGAAGTGATAGGGAATAGATAGGATATAAGGGTTAAAGGGGCTTGGGCCGAAGTGGGGCTAGGAAGGGGTAGGTAGGGGGGAAATTAAAAGGTTTGAAGGCCAAGCTCTCAGACGGTAGTAAAATATCTGGGTTTTTTTTTTTTTTTTTTATTATGTTGTCTTTTTTTTTATGATGTTGTATAGCAATGCACCATGGAACTATACCTTTTAATGAGGACTAAGAATAAGATAGAATAAGGTAGAAACAGGGTTGTAAGCTATGTTGCATGATACTGATGAGGAAATGCTTACAGAAATTTATATATGCCAGAAGAAGCTAATATGGCAGAAGGATGAGATGCAAAATGTATATTTTCCCTCAACAGTATATAGGAATTTTCTTATATTTTTTTTTTTTTTTTTTTTTTTCATGGGGGGGGGGGGGGGGGGGGGGAGCGGGCCCAGAGGGGGGGAGGAAAGGCACATGTGCCATTTTTTTTTTTTTTTTCTTTTGGTTCTATAGGTTCGCCTTTTTCTCTCTTCCTCCCCCTCCCTCGTCCCTCTATGTTTCCCCCCTCTTTTCTTTTTTTTTTTTTGGGGGGGCATGCTTTGGGAAATCTAGGGGCGGAGATTGTCAGAGGGGGATCTTCGGAATAAAGGGGTATCCTTAAAGCTGGGGTGAAGAGATACATGGTTAACATAAAGTCAATGTGAAACGTATGAAGGGGTGCGCGCGGGCAAACGCGGGGGAGCTCCCGACGCGTTGTCCTCGCTCTTTTCTGCACATACACTCTCCCCACCGAAAACGCCTCCCCTCCAGTTGGAGGTAGACCGGAGGCGTTAAATAAAGGGAAAGGGGATTTTCCCCTCTCCCTGGGGTTTTTTTTTTTTTTTTTTTTTTTTTTCTCTCTCTCGTTCCCCGTCCCGTCTAGGTCCAACAGCGATCCGCCTCCAGAGTAGCGAGGGGACGCGGGTTGGAGCCGCGGGGGAGGGGAAAGGAAGTGAAATTACTCGGGCATTGGGGCGTGTGACCAGTCCTCGAGATACGGGGAATAGGGGTAGGGGGGTTCTTTTTTTTTTTTTTTTTTTTTTTTCTGTCTGTCTAAAATTGGGGTCGCGGCCTTTCTCTCTCCCCCTTCTCCCCTCCCATCCTCCTTGGTATCTTCGAGCCCCCTTGTGAGGTTAAAGGGTAATCCCCTACACTAGAGTAGAAAGATGACAAAAACGGATATAATTAATTTTACTTCATATAATGTCAAAGGCTTAAATAGCCCAGAAAAACGTACTAAATTATTGGCAGAACTTAGCAGGATTAAGGCACAAGTAACCTTTTTACAAGAGACCCATTTTCGAAAAGATAAAATACCCAGATTGGGAAATCAAAGTTTTCCGACTGTATACCATGGTGCCTCGCAGACATCGAAGGCGAATGGAGTGGCAATCTTGCTTTCAAAACAAATGATTTGGAAGGAATCAAATGTAATTACGGACGATGTAGGCCGGATGCTAATCGTAAAAGGGGAGTTAGGGAATCAAAAAGTTACTCTGGTGAACTTATATTTACCCAATGAAGACCCTACAGTCGCATTGGGAAAATATCTGGAAATGGTACAACAACATAAAGAGGGGTTCCTTATCATGGGGGGTGATCTAAATATAGCATTAGACCCAGTGATAGATGTATCAAGGGGAGTGTCTCATATCTCCAACACAAAACTACGGAAAGCTAGGTGTCTATTGAAAGAAACTCAGGTAATAGATAGCTGGAGGATGACCCATCCGCATGACAAGGATTATAGTTTTTTTTCTGCGAAACACAAAACATACACAAGGATAGATTATATCTTTATAGATCAGAACATTCTTTCAAGATTACGAGGAGCAGCAATAGGATCTTTTACGATATCCGATCATGCGCCAACCAATTGCAGTATAGAATGGGGAGAAAGGGGGCCACGAGAATGGAATTGGAGAGTTAATGAGACACTCTTAAAAGATCCGGATTATGAGAAGCAGATAGCTAGGGAATTAGACAATTTCTTCTCTATTAACGACTCAGATGAAACACTGCCTATGAATATCTGGGAAACACATAAATGCTACCTAAGAGGGGTACTAATCTCATTGGGGGCACATAGAAAACGTAATCTGAGTGCTAAACTGGATAGTCTGCTGGGGGAAATCCAACTTCTGGAAACAGCACATAAGAAATTACAGACACATCAGATAGGGGAAAAGTTGGCGGGCTTGCGGGAAAAATTAAATCTTATGCTAACGGACAAAGCAAAAGCCAAATTGAGCAGGTGTAAAAGAACTTTTTACGAATTCGGGAATAAACCCAGCAGGTTACTGGCGAACGCACTCAGAGATACGAGATCCCGCAACCAGATCGAAAAAATTAGAACGCAGGGGAATGTACTGGTGAGCTCAACACAGCAAATAGCTGAAGCATTTAGAGTCTATTATCTAAACTTATATAATTTGGAGAGGCAGGGTGGAAGAATTAATACTGCAGAAAGGGAGGAAAGGGCCAAGGAATATCTATTGTCTTCAAAGATGCCAAAGATACCTACAGAAGAAGCAGAAATGATAGATGGCCCGATTACAGTTGAAGAATTTCTGGGAGCCTTAGGAGCATTAAAAGCGGGAAAGGCGCCGGGTCCTGATGGTTATACCCTGCGGTATTACAAAATTTTTGCGGAAAAACTGGCACCTAGGTTCGTTGCGGCTTTTAATTCGATCCGCGAAGGACAGAGGATGCCAGCGGAAACCTTAATGGCCGAGATTGTGGTGATTCCCAAGGATGGGAAAGATCCCGCCGAGTGTTCAAGTTATCGGCCAATATCCTTGCTAGATGTCGATTTAAAAATCCTGGCGAAGATACTGGCAGATAGACTGTTGCCGTATATCCCCGCCCTGATACACCCAGATCAAGTGGGTTTCACCCCGGGCAGAGAAGGGAGAGAGAATACCCAAAGGATAATAAGCACAATATATTTAGCACAACAACGCCACCAGTCCGTAGTTTTGATATCCGCTGATGCGGAAAAAGCCTTTGACAGGGTGGAATGGGGATATCTAAAAGTCATGCTATCACATATTGGTTTGGGGAAGGGCTTACTGAACTGGATCACAAGCCTATACTCCTGCCCATCGGCAAGAGTGAGGATTAATGAGAAAAAATCAGATCCCTTCCCTATCCATAATGGAACCCGACAGGGATGCCCCCTATCCCCAATTATATTTATTCTTTCCCTGGAGCCCTTTTTAAGAACTATTAGAGCAAACAGCGATATAAGGGGTATACGGGTTGGGGAAGACGACTATAAGGTGGCAGCGTATGCTGATGATCTACTGTTCACATTAACGTCCCCGATAACATCGCTCCCCTGCTTATTAGCAGAGATAAAAAGATATGGAAAAATTTCCAATTTTAAAGTCAACTACAACAAATCGGAAGCAATGGGAATTGAGGTGAACAGTGGATTACGGCATCAGTTGGCCGGTAGTTTCTCTTTTAGATGGACAGATTCCCATGTGGAATATTTAGGGACGAAGATACCCAGGAAATTGGGCAGGATATTTGAATTAAACTTTATACCCCTGATAAAACAAATAAAGCTAGATTTACAAAAATGGGATAAAGAAACATTCTCATGGTTTGGCCGAATAAATATAATAAAAATGAACACGATGCCAAGGCTAATCTATCTTCTGCAGACCCTTCCCATAACATTGCCGATGGGATTCCTGAGAGATATACGAGCAAAGTTTATGAAGTTCATTTGGGCTGGAAAACCGGCCAGAGTCCGGAGAAATATACTGACTCTACCCAAAGATAAAGGAGGGGTGGGCCTCCCAGATCCAATGGGGTACTATGATGCCTCTCATCTAGCACGAGTAGTGGATTGGTGCACACAACAGGCTGACAAACCCTGGGTCAATCTGGAACAAGAAGCCAGTAGTATCCCTATAGAAGGTCTGGCGTGGTTGGGGGAGAATAAGATACCTCAGAGCGCAAAGAAACACCCGATGATAAGGGCCACACTTAGAGTTACCAGGCGGGCGTGTAAGAATACGAATCTGGTGAAGTGTATCGGCCCTATGACACCTATCCTAGGAAACCCGAGCTTTGGGCCAGGGTTAAAAGACCGTTATTTCAATAACTTGAGACGGAAGGGAGCCTGCAGGCTGATACATTTCATGAGAGAGAACCACGTAATGCAGAACGAAGATTTAGAACTGGTATATGGGGAAGACTTAGATATATGGAGACGTAATCAGTTGAGAACGTTTTTAGGATCTCTGAAGACCCACGAGGCAGAAATAGGGACTCCGTCCAAATTTGAGGAAATCTGTTTAAAAAAAGAACCATCGAGACATATGCTATCATATATGTATACCTTATTGATCGAATCAAAGGCGCCACGAGAGCTTGTCTTCATACAGGCATGGGAAAGGGATCTGGGCGTTAAGTTTTCAGATACTCAGAAAAATAAGATCTTTGCATTTATACATAAAGCCTCAATCGCATCTAGGTACCAGGAGGGGGGATATAAAGTTATGACAAGGTGGTACAGGACACCAACAATACTAAATCGTTTTTTTCCCACTACGTCAAAAATTTGCTGGAGATGTCAGAAAGAGGAGGGCACCATGGTACACATATTCTGGGAATGTCTGGTGATAAGAGAATTCTGGAGGATGGTCTCGGAGACAATCCGGGAAATTACCGGGATAAACTTAGGAGACAGACCTGCGGCGTTCTTGCTACTCGACATTCCCATATCAATGGAAAACTATAAACAATCTCTAATCCGTCACTTGATAACAGCCGCAAAGGCGTGTATACCTATCCTATGGAAGAGTACCGCCTCCCCAACAAAACTGCAATGGCTTAGCAGAATAAATGAGATACAGATGATGGAAAACCTCACAATGGGAATACAGGAACGAGAGGAGACCTATTGGAGGACCTGGACTCCATTCATTGAATATAGGGAGCGGAGCTTATAGGGGGGGGGAGGGGGGAGAGACGGGGGAGAGACCGGGGACAGATGCATTCCTTCTTTTTTTTTTTTTTTTTTTTTTTTTTTCTCTTGTTTTTTTTTTTTTTTTTTTTTTTTATATTTTTTTTTTTTTTTATTTTTGGGTGGGGAGGGAGGGAGGATTTTTGGGTGGACGATTAACATTTCCTCGGGCTTAGAACACCCCCTTGGAGGATAGCAGACGAAAATAGCGGGTTCACCAAGGATAGGGGACCTGGGCCAGTACAGAGGAGATTAGAAATGTAATAGGAGGCGGAAATATAGAGTATATGAGATGCTAAGGTGAAGATTACAAGGAATGTTATAAGGCTGTAAAATAGAGTTTATGAGATGTTAAGGTGAAGATCTCAATGAATGTTATAATGATGTAGAGATTGTAAAAGCTGTACCTATTGTGTCATGTCTGTGGAAGGAACAGAGGAAAAGAGAAAAGAAGATATACAAAATAAAGAATTATAAAAAAAAAAAAAATTATTTCTGTAAAACAAAGGAACAAAGAAAACATCAGTATTTAAAGTAAACCCAAAATCAATATATTTTACCTTTTTTTTTTTTTTTAAAGCAGAACTATATGCAAAACATTTTCGATGGATTAAGGATAGGTTTAAAAACCTTGTCCGTGTTTTTTTTTTTTTTTTTTACATCTGTGTCCCATTGGGGCGATTTCCAATCACTTCCTGTCCTATAGTTAATACAGGAAGTGAGAGGAAATCCCTGCAAATTAAAGCAATCCCTTGGGGTCCACAAGGTCACCAGAACTAGTGTCCCCATTGGAATATTTCCCCCCTATTACTTTTCTGGGGACAACCCAAAATTTGGGATTTCCTTTTACTTTCACTCATAATGTTTAAGGTGAATCTCCCTAACAGAAGCACAGAACGCAATAAAAAACCCTAATCAATGTTCTAATCCGGAATGCGGGCCGTGATGGGCCTGTGAGCAGTCCAGCCCACAGGCCAATCGCGGCCCGCATTCTGGTTTAATAAGCCCCCCCGATGATTGATTAAGTAAAGTGACTTTGTATTAAAGAGGCCACTGAGTAAACGGAAGATTCTCATGTATGTAATCTGCTGGCTCAGGGATTCGTTGGGGGCCACAAAAGAGAGATCTATCTATCTAGTGCGCGGACTAACACACTTAGACCAAACTTTAATGGTTCAAAGAATGTCAGGCAAAATGGTCGGCCCTCATGCAAGTTCACTTCATCAAATCTGTCCCTCTTTGAAAAAATATAATTTAACATTTCTCTGGGCATTTAAACACTTATAGAATATGAGCGCCACATATAGTTTAGTAAACTGGAGTTTTATTTTCCATTTATTGTTTAATATTGTTTAATAAATAAATTAATGTTTTGAAAATGAAATAATATACTGTTTATTTTCCATAGAGAAACTGGCAGTGTTAGTAGACTGATCAGTTCCTTAAAGGAGAATGTGTTGGAAAGTCCAATGGAGATGATGAAGTTGGCTATACCTTCCCTGGTGTATGCTTTACAGAACAATATGGCCTTTTTGGCTCTTAGTAATCTTGATGCAGCTGTGTACCAGGTAAGTAGAAGTGATAGAAAGTGCTTAGGAGAGTAATAAATACATTTTCTAATACTATATGACCTTTAAAGGATACGTTCACCTTTTTAAAGAAATAATATAAATGTACATATTTTTGTAGGTAAAAAAAAAGGGCCTTTTTTTTTTATATAATTTTTTTTTACTTGGAACCTGGAAAGCCTTGTACCCATGGTCAGCAGATCGCTGGTGCCATGCAGGACTCCTACAGACTTGTCAGTGTATCTGTCTGCTCGTATCTCATATGGGCAGACAGATGCACACTGTCAGGAAGAGTGGATGAACTACCAGAGCGCTCAACAGCACAACTTGTAGTTTCCCATTTACTGAGGACTGTGAATGAATGATGTGCAAGGCCGTGTTCTTTTCAAATTGTGACAGCGGGCACCCTTAAATATGCCCGATCGTGGTCACTGAGAAGTGGGTGGGAGAGGCTACAGCAGCTGGACGTGTTACCCTTAAATAAGGGTGGAACATGTAACGTTCCAAAAAGGTGAACTTGTCCTTTAAGAATGTATGCAGCAAAATCCTAAACTTGTTCACCCCCCATGTATTTTTTCCATCTTTTTAGGTGACTTATCAGTTGAAAATCCCATGCACAGCTTTATGTACAGTTTTAATGTTAAACCGCACTTTAAGCAAACTTCAGTGGCTTTCTGTTTTCATTCTGTGTGGAGGGGTCACTCTAGTCCAATATGGTCCAGGAGAGACTACCAAGGTTCAGGCAAGTATCTTCACTTGTTGTTTGTATTTATAATGTTTTTTTCTTTCCTTTTTAATATGCTGAATGAAACTTTATAGACTTAATTTTTTTTACAAACTTTGCCCACAATTGATAGACTGCTTTATTTGTCCCTGGTTCTTAGACTAAACCTGTTTAGTGTTTTTAGCTAGAAGACAGACAATACAAATATACTGTATATTAGAGCACAAATATACTAGATCAGCAAAATGTATAACCTGTTCATGTTTATTAACTTACACTTATCCAGAGATAAAAAGAATACCAGGCCTTTCTGGTGGGCAAAGCTCTTAAGTTCCTGGTAGCGTCAAAGCTTGCCTTTCTGCCTCCCAGACATTCTTATATGCCCAACATAGTGATGATCCAATGGGACCCCAAAATGTTTGTGACATATGCTTTCATTGGTGTACATCTCAGACTAAATTACAATAATAAATGTGAGAATTGGAATAATATTATGTTCTGTTATGTTCCCATTTTATGTAAGCTGTCTTTAAACCTATGTGTTTTCATGCATTTAGGTGCATTATGCATCATTTTCCAAACATAGCTAGGGTAAGAGGATGTGGCTGTTCCGAGGACATACATTGCAGCTCATGATAAAGTTTGTATTCTGCATTTTTTCATGTGCTCCAATTGTCTTCCAATTTCAAACTCCTTGCTGCACACTGCTATAAAAAATGTACCTGGATATTCTACATGATATACTACAGTGCATATATGTGAATCAGACCTATTGCAAACAGTGGGATGCCAAGTAACATGTGTTTTGATTCATAGGTGTAAACAGGGCCTAAATGAATCCCAACTGCAAAATGTTAAATTTTTAGGGGTAAAAAAATTGTATTCACTAATTAATATTATATTTGGGAGCGCATACTATGTGCTCCCAAAAACGCAGAAAAAAGTAGTGTAATGCTAAAGTAGAATTATGTATACCTGTAGTCATATGGGCTGCTGAGAGGGAGGGAGGAAATGCTCAGAATAGAATCTCACTGAAAACTGAGCATGTGCAGAGTTGCCAACACTGCTCTGCAAAATCCTTAGATGACTTGGACAGAAGTGGGAGATAGAGAAGAGCAGAATCAACCAGGTTTTTTGCAGAATACAGAAAAGGTATCTCATAGTGACTGAGTATGAACAGCATGTAATACACCATGTATTGATAGTTTTTTTATGCTATGGGTTTAGTGACACTTTAAAGTAAGGAAAAATGGAAAGAAACTGCGCTAAAAAATACCAAAAAATGTGAAAAGGGGAAAGAGAACTGCAACGTAGTCACATTCTAATCCCTCTAGGTGCTGCGATTATCATGTAAACAATAACTACAAGAAACAAACATAGGAAAAATATAAATCGCGCTACCTCAACCACCCTTCTTGCCGGACACAAGCATATGCAAGTGGGTGATTTATGGTGATATAAAAGCTGGCTGCTATGTCAGGAGCGACCTATATTGGCCACTAGGGTGCAGCATGCAGCCACCTCAGAATCCCACACCAGTGATGGTGATTTACAAGTGAAAACCAAACAAACGAAAAACACTTAAATTAAAAAAGACATTAGCTAGATATGAACTTTGGCTATGAATTAGTTAATAGTCCAAAATGTTAACCGCAGAAAGTCCATTAGATGGCAGGTAGTATGTCAAACACCTGTGTATCTGTCAGGGCTGTGGAGTCGGAGTCGAGGAGTCGGGGGAAATTTTGGGTACCTGGAGTCGGAGTCTGCAAACAATGCACCGACTCCGACTCCTACTAAATTTAGATTGGAATAAAAAAAAAAAGCAAGTTTAAATGTCCCAATTCACAAAAAGTTATAATTAATGACTTCTCTACTGTAAGAATAAAGACCAATGCATGTAGTGCCTCACGTAACCGCAAAACGAACATGTTAAGTGACCGTGAAGAAGCATGCTTTTCATGTGCTTCACTATATGGCACGCAACGCACAATTAGGAGCTGCAATACTTATACTTTCCATAGTGTTGTGTTCTGCTTTTACAGGGAACGCAGCGTCCATGTGTAACCTAGCCTCTCACTGATAAGGGATTAAATAAATATGTTTTTTGCAGGACTAGAGAGTGAGACACTTGTATAAGTGAAGGGAATGGAGGGCCAATAGTTCAAGACTGAAGCTGTAAACCATTGGAAAAAACTGCTGTCATTTAGCTAAGGCTATAAAAACTTGTAAACTCCGATTGTTAGCTTAAACTTTAAACATGACTATGGGATTCTCCTAGGAAAATCATGTTTTAGAATAAAAAACTTTGTTTTCATTGTGTTTGTCTTTTGCTTAAACTGTGCAATACAGTAGACTGTTGGCTTCCCAGCCAGTAGTCCTGTGGTAGGTTGCGTTTCTTTCCCTCAAGGAATGTATAGAATACATTTGCATATTAATACAGAGGAGTCGGAGTCGGAAGTACATAAAACTGAGGAGTCGGAACATTTATCTACCGACTCCACAGCCCTGGTATCTGTGCCACATTGCAGATTGGTTGTAAACTTGTCCAAAGGGAAACGTGATATCTCCTCCACCAAACTTGTAAATTGGCCTCTTACCGAATTCCCACGATCCCTTATTACAGGGGATCAGAAACGGCATGTAATAGGTCCCAATCTCGCAGTTTCGGATATGCAGTCCTGTTGGATCTCGTTCTTCAGGAAATTTCAGCAGTATCAATGCCCACCATGTAAAAACAGTGACAGCTCCACGTAGTGCATTAAATGTGTAGAAATGTATTTAAAAAGGTTAAAATTGCACTTACAATTATGCAGATTAAAATTTGCCTTGAATCTAATGTGCCGGCCGGTACACAAAACTCTCAGGCACCCGTCCACTGGGGGAACGTCAGGAGCTTCATGGGTGACGACAGCGCGCCGCTCGCCCTACGTCCGTTTCGTAATAAACGTACTTCTTCCAGGGGCACCATAGATCACCCACTTGCATATGCTTGTGTCCGGCAAGAAGGGTGGTTGAGGTAGCGCGATTTATATTTTTCATACACTTTAACGTAAACCTGTCATCAGAGACACGAGCTGCCATTGCTGACCTCCTAAAAATACTAGTTGCCTGTCTATGCCTAGCTTTTAATGTGTGTTAGTCCCAATCCTTGAACAAGCATGTTGTAAATGATTTTCAGAAAAGTATCAGAACTCTTGTTCCCTTTGTCCTAGTTTATTTAATCAAAGTATGAAAGCCAGGGAACTAATATTCTCAACAGTAAAGGCCAGCAATGGCAGCTTAAAAATATGTTCTGATGACAGGTGTACTTGAAATACCTGTGCAAAGCATTTGTTGATTCCTTTAGGTATAGACATTGCCATGTTTATATAGAAGGTGTGGTGACTATTCCCAGGTGTCCTGTTCCATAGCAGGAACTGAATTGTTAACTAAGGGCAGAAAAAACACTTGACCTTTAACAAATGAACCTTTTATTCGTTTATTCTGTGTATGTTTTATGCGTTTAGCCATGTCACATCACAGTATACTGTGCATATTGCATGAAGCCAAATATTAACTCTGGGACACAACTGTAACTTAAACCACACACGACAAAATATAACTGTTTAGAACTCTGTTCTCAGCTGTATTACACTAATCGGTAAGAATACAATTTTCCAGGTGTATTCTGCCTAGCTTTGTCCCTCCATGTATTGGGACAGTGACACTACTGTATTAAATGTCATAGTTTTGGCCTGCTTCCCAAAGTTTTTTTGGGATAGGGTGGACACATATTCCACTAATTTCAAAATAAGTTGTTTACATAGTTGACTCATGGAATAATGATGATGTAACATTCAGCATAGCCACAATGTCAGAACCAGTAATTTTATATTAAGCAAAGAGGTGCATTATTTACAGTTCCTTAAAGTATTCATACCCCTTGAAATTTTCCACATTTAGTCATGTTGCAATCAAAAACGTAAATGTATTTTATTGGGATTTTATGTGATAGACCAACACAAAGTGGCACATAATTGTGAAGTGGAAGGAAAATGTATATATTTTTTAAATTAGTGAATAGAGTCCACCTGTGAGTAATTTTAATCTCAGTATAAATAAATACAGCTGTTCTGTGAGGTTCTCAGAGGTTTGTTAGAGAACTCTAGTGAACAAACTGCATCATGAAAAACCAAGAAACATACCAGAAAGGTCAGGGATAAAGTTGTGGAGAAGTTTAAAGCATGGTTAGGTTTTAAAAAATAAAAAATATCCCAAGCTTTGAAGATCTCAAGGAGCACCGTTCAATACATCATCAAAAAATGGAAAGAGTATGGCACAACTTCAAACCTACCAAAACATGGCCGTCCACCTAAACTGACAGGTCAGGCAAGGAGAGCATTAATCATAGAAACAGCCAAGAGGCCCATGGTAACTCTAGAGGAGCTGCAGAGATCCACAGCTCAAGTGGGAGAATCTGTCCACAGGACAACTATTAGTCGTGTACTCCACAAATCTGACCTTTATGAAAGAGTCGCAAAAAGAAAGCCATTGTTGAAAGAAAGCCATAAGAAGTCCCATTTGCAGTTTGCGAGAAGCCATGTGGGGGACACGGCAAACATGCAGAAGAAGGTGCTCTGGTCAGATGAGACCAAAATTAACTTTTTGGCCTACAATAAAAACGCTATGTGGGGTGGAAAACTAACACTGCACATCACCCTGAACACACCATCCCCACTGTGAAACATGTGGTGGCAGCCGCATGTTATGGGGATGCTTTTCTTCAGCAGGGACGAGGAAGCTGGTCAGAGTTGATGGGAAGATGGACAAAAAGGGGCAAATAGGGACAGGCGGACAGTAGGACTTTGAATGAAACACAGCACTTGGGTTGGATGAGACAATCAATATACAATAAATAGCTTGTTTATTCATAATAATTTTTAGCTCCTAACATTGGCAGTAACCCTCCTATTCTATTTCTCAATTTATCTTCAGGTAAGAGTGTGACGATTATAGTTCTTGTTCCCTCTCTTCCTGTTTTAATTAATTACCATTAATTAAATAATTTTATATTATAGGTATCCCCAATTAGCTCCTGATGAGTGGATATTACTCCATGAAACGCGTAGAGCCTCTTATTCAATGTTTTATTACAGCAACTACGTGGTCCGTATGGGTTTTAATTATTGGTTGAGTTATCAATTCATCATGCAATGTTACTATATCATACACTCCTGGGTTTTCTGCTGACATTTACGTTAATCATGTGTTATATTGTCTACCATGCCATCAACTTTATGATCTCTATTGTGATTTACCAATCATGTTTTAGTTTATCTTGTACTATATTTATTGATGTTAACATGAATGTCATTATATGCATTATGCTCCAGTCTGTTATGAATGAACAAGCTATTTATTGTATATTGATTGTCTCATCCAACCCAAGTGCTGTGTTTCATTCAAAGTCCCACTGTCCGCCTGTCCCTATTTGCCCCTTTTTGTCCATATTATCGGGGATGGAGACCTGTATGCTACCAAAGTCCCAATCACATTTCTCTCTTCTTTTGATGGGAAGATGGATGGAGCCAAATACTGTACAGGGCAATCTTAGAAAAAAACTTGTTAGAGTCTGCAAAAGACTTGAGACTTGGGTGGGGGGTTCACCTTCCAGCAGAACGCAACCCTAAACATTCAGCGAGAGCTACAATGGAATACTTTAGATCAAAGCATATTCAAGTGTTAGAATGGCCCAGTTAAAGTCCAGACCTAAATCCAATTGAGAATCTGTGGCAAGACTTGAAAATTGCTGTTCACAGACACTCACTATCCAATCTGATAGAGCTTGAGCTATTTTGCAAAGAAGAATGGGCAAAAATGTCACCCTTTAGATGTGCAAAGCTGGTAGAGACTTCCCCAAAAAGACTTGCAGTTGTAATTGCAGCAAAGCTGGTTCTACAAAGTATTGACTCGGGGGCTGAATACAAATGGATGCCGCACTTTTCACATATTTATTTGTAAAAAAAAATTGAAAACCATTTACCATTTTCCTTCCACTTCACAATTGTGTGCCACTTTGTGTTGGTCTATCACAAAAAATCCAAATAAAATACTTACATTTTTTTGATTGTAACAAAATGTGGAGAAGTTCAGGGGGTATGAATACTTTTTCAAGGTACTGTATATACATATGCGACTTTTAGGTTGTACTTGGAATGTAATGCTGAGTAGACGGTCATACTATGAATTTAATAGCTCTCATTGCTTCTTATCAGATCTGGTAAACCTGAATGTGTATTTTTATTAGGGTTGTCCAGATACCGATACTAGTATCGGTATCGGGACCGATACCGAGTATTTGCGGGAGTACTCGTACTCGCGCAAATGCTCCCGATACCTAAATAGAATACTTTTTTTGTATTTATCAACATGTTCTATGAAAATTCTTTGAGTTTTTTACTACTGCGTGACAAGCAAATAAAACATTTTTATTCATTTTTACTCATTTTTATTCTTTTATAATGTCTTGAGTTAGAGTTCTTCATAATTCTAAAGAAAATATCCTTAGTCTGTATTGTGGTTTGAAAACTGTCACATGACATTTAAAAAAAGTATCGGTATTCGGTATCGGCGACTACATGAAAAAAAGTATCGGTACTTGTACTCGGTCCTAAAAAAGTGGTATCGGGACAACCCTAATTTTTATTATACAGGATTTATATAGCGCCAACAGTTTGCGCAGCGCTTTACATCAGGGAAGACAGTACAGTCACAATACGAATCAATACAGGAGGGATCAGAGGGCCCTGCTTGTTAGAGCTTACAATCTAGAAGTATGACTACGTTCACTATGTTGCTGCTTAAGCTGGCCATACTGATGAACTTGCTGAGAATTTTCTTGGTGGGTGGCCCTATCGGCACCCTTCTGTCCAACACCATTTTATTGAGAAATTGAAGGAACTGCTGGAAAATTGACAGCTTAATGGCGCCTGCATCCAATCTGTTGAGGGCGGGACTAGCTATCAGCATACAAAAGCTGCAGTGAGAGATTTGTCCATGTGTCCTGTTTAGCATGGATGGAGGAATCTGTTAGGGCCCATTAACACTGATGCTCTTTTGATGTGTTCCCATTGACGCACAATAAAAGGTGCCTTTTTGGTGCACTTTTGAAAAACTGCACCAAAGATGCAGCATGCCTGGACTTTTCAAAGCACAGCTGACCTGCTATGTGAAGCGTTACAAAAGCATTTAATGGGGAGGGCCAAACATTTAAAAAGGTTTCTGTCCCCTTCACAGGGGGTCTTCCTGTGTGATGTAAATTATTGGAGGGGAGTGTGGCAGATGTGATGCAGAAAGGCATGCTATGTGTGGACTGTGATGTGTATGTTTTTTTTTTATCTTGGGTACTACATAGATGGGAGTGTGTTTTTGTTATGATCAGCTGTATCCAAAATATAAAAGTTTTGGCTGTTGCTAGGTTAACCTGCACTTTCTGCCAACTCCTAAAAATGTATAATGTATGTATATAGCAAATCTACATACAGTGGATATAAAAGGTTTCTGTGATATAAAAAAATGAGACAAAGATAAATCATTTCAGAACTTTTTCCACCTTTTTAATGTGACCTATAAACTGTACAGCTCAAATGAACATCAAACTGAAATCTTTTAGTTGTAGGAAAGTAAAAAAATAAAATAAATAAAAATATGGTTGCATAAGTATGCACACCCTTAAACTAATACTTTGTTGAAGCACCTTTTTGATTTTATTACAGCACTCAGCACTTTTTGGGTATGAGTCTATCAGCATGGCACATCTTGACTTGGCAATATTTGACCACTCTTCTTTGCAAAAATACTCCCAATCTATCAGATTTTGAGGGCATCTCCTATGCACAGCCCTCTTCAGATCACCTCACAGATTTTCAATCGGATTCACGTCTGGGCTCTGGCTGTGCCATTCCAAAACTTTAATCTTCTTCTGGTCAAGACATTCATTTGTTGATTTGGATGTATGCTTTGGGTCGTTGTAATGCTGAAAGATGTGCCAACATTGACTGGTATTTAGAACTGTTCAAAATTCCATCTGCCTTGACTAAGACCCCTGTTCCAGCTGAAGAAAAACAGCCCCAAAGCATGATGCGGCCACCACCATGCTTCACTGTGGGTATGAAGTTATTTTGGTAAAGTGCAGTGTTTTTGCGCCAAACATATCTTTTGGAATTATGGCCAAAAAGTTCAACCTTGGTTTCATCAGACCATAACACATTTTCCCACATGCTTTTGGGAGACTTCACATGTGTTTTTGCAAAATGTATCCGGGCTTGGATGTTTTTCTTTGTAAGAAAAGGCTTCCTCCTTGCCACTCTATCCCATAGCCCAGACATATAAAGAAAACGGGAGATTGTTGTCTCAAGTACCACACACTTTCCAGATATTCCTGCAGCTCCTTTAATGTTTCTGTAGGCCTCTTGGCAGCTCCCTGACAAGTTTTCCTTTCGCCTTTTCATCAATTTTGGAGGGACGTTCAGTTCTTGATAATGTCACTGTTGTGCCATATTTTCCCCACTTGATGACAGTCCATGGTATATCCAATGCCTTGGAAATTCTTTTGTACCCTTCTTCTCATCGATAACAATGAGATCCCTCTGATGCTCTGGAAACTCTCTGTGGACCATGGCTTTTGCTGTAGGATGCGACTAAGGAAATGTCAGGAAAGACCTACTAAAACAGCTGAACTTTATTTGGGGTTAATAAGGCACTTTAAATGATGGTAGGTGTGTACTGACTCCTATTTAACATGAGTTTGAATCTGAACACAGCTACTACCCCAGTAATAAGAGGGTGTGCACACTTATGCAACCACATTGTTTTTATTTTTTTATTTTTACTTTTTTTTATTTCAATTGAGTTGTACAGTTTATATAGTCACAATAAAGGTGGAAGAAGCTCTTATATTATTTATCTTTGTCTAATTTTTTTACATCACAGAAACCTTACATTTTTAACAGGGGTGTGTAGACTTTTTATAGCCACTGTATTTTAAAAAAATGTCATAAGAAAGCAGTGATGTCATGGTGATAGGAGTTAGCGTACCTAACAGAATAATTAGTATAGTGAACTTTACATTTTGTCAATTCACAGATTGAACAAAATCATATGTTGGGATTTGCTGCTGTGGCTGTTGCGGTGCTGTGCTCAGGATTTGCCGGTATATGTCATTTGCAGTTTTATCTCTTGTAACTGTAAGACTTTGTGTGTTGATTCCATGGTATGGTGTAATTTTGTTTCATACATGTAATGAATTTATATTTAGTATTGACATTTATCTGTCTGTCCCCTGTACAGGGAAAAAGCTTGAGTGGAATGTTGCCCCGTTATCATATAATTTTTTTTCCTGAACATTAAGGCTGGTGTGCAGCGTGATCTGGCTGAGTTTAGTGCCGTGATGATGCGTTGAGTTCAGTGGATCGCACAGTTTCCTTTTTTCTTTTTTTTTTAATACAATCTTTATTGAGATGTCACACAAACAACTCATACAGTTTAATCGCCGAGCTACGCGGTGCAAGGCAGTGGATAGCCTCACGCTGAGCTGAAGAAAAAAAAGAGGCACCTAGGAGACAATCATTTTGCCTTGTCCTTGCGGTGGAGCTGTGCCAGAATAGCCACCCAACGCAGTCCCACCTCTTCTGGTGTGAACCAAATTATTTTACTTATTTTAACAAAAGCGTACACTGCATAATTTGGTAGTCTTTGTGTATCATATGCAAATGCATAACCTCACATACCACATTTACGATTTCCCAAATGATCCTCCAGGACAGTTCATTGGAGAAATAGCTCCACTCACCTATAAGAAACACAAGATCAGGGAGTTTATAAGTCCCCCTATAGCCATCACATTCCACTCTTGTGTTTCTTGCCTCCTGCAAACACTCCATGTACCAGCTTCTGGTTTGATTTCTTTTTTCTCCAGTGGATGAGCTGCAGAGGCCAGACAGCTGAAGACTAGAATTGCACGCCATGGGGACATAGCAATCCTAAGGCAGTGGGAATGAAGGAAGGGAGGTCACAACCTATACTTTTCTTCTTCTATGACCTTTTCCTGACTCTGTCTACCTTCTTGTTGGTAGTGCCTGCTCTTGTGCACATGGTCTTCTCAGGGCTTATGGACCTCTGTCCCATTAAGCTCTCCCAGCTCCCATACTGTGGGCGCTTGTGTGAGGGATAGGGTTTTAACTTGCATAGGTACCTGGCCTTGACCCAGTGCTCATCCTTGAAAGCAGTCTTCCTGTGGAGCGCACAATGGTGGCCTGGTCTCTCCTTGCCATAGGCGGGCCCTGAAATCATGCAGCAGTAGGAGACAACATTAACGTGGGCCGATGATGCACTGCCAGTGGGTCCTACGACTGAGGGTAATGGTGCCTGGAAGTGATGTCTGTGGGATACTGCTGTCCAGGCTGGAGTGCATAGGCACGTGCACCTGATGCACTTCCAGTGCAACTGGACAGGAGGGAGGTAGGTGGTGTCCATTTGGCCGTCGGTCCTGTCTTGTTGAGGCACACATGCCTTCTAGCCTTAAGTGACTGTGCAGGATCAGTGGACATTAGATGGTCCAGATCTCCTCCACTGTGTTATAATCTTTGCTATAGAGGAATCATAGGCAGCAGCTCCTGCAAAGCAGGGCATCGGTTCCATACTGGTAAGACTCCCCCTTTGCATAATCTTGCACTCCCTTCTGGCATGGGTACACAGAGTGGAGGTTATGTTGTGGTAGTGTCCTTGGCCCATTCCCCCATCCTACCCCTGCATGTTGGGTACCAAGGGCTGTTTTGGCTGTGTCTCCTTGCTGTCTTACAGACCATCAAGGAGACCAAAAAGAGACGTGAAAGTTGTGGATCTCAAGCTTGTGGAAGAAATGCCTGTGCCAGTTGTGTCTCGAAAAAGTTGTGTGGACAGAGACTTTTTTGCTTTAAGGGTTTGATAGGCTCTCTAAATCAGAAAATTCCCTCTTCATTTTAGTCTTTCTGTTGAGTTCTGAAAACTTTAATTGGCATGCTCATCTTCTGCAGGCAGTGGGACCTGCGCAAGCGCCACTGCCTAGGAACCTGAGTAAGCCAAAGTAGAGGTGGACTCTATGTCAAAGTGATATATTCCAGAGAGCAGATCCAAAAGCAGACAAGAGGTTTCTAGGAAACCAAAGATCGATATTTAACTGTGCGCCTGATGTAAAAAAAAATAATAATTTCAGGGAATGGAAAGACCCAGTAAATAGGCACATTTTTCCAACGGTTGTGGAAAGATTTGTCTTTGAAGAAGTCAAGTGCCCCCAAATTGGTTTCCTACATCACCATGGTGTCTAAAACATTTGATCCCTCCTTTTGAGGGCTTTAGATAATTTAAACATCCAATAAACAGAAAGGTGGACGTTCTTTGTTTAAAAAAAAAAATGCATGGGAAGCTTCCGCCTCATTTTTAAACAGATAGTTGCCAGTGCCTGCATCTCTAGGAAGTTTAATTTCTATAGTGAGCAAGCGCATCATTCCCAAGCCTCCTCAGGAGAGCAAGTCTATCTGGTTAATCTCTGAAGCAGAAGCATTTATTGTGGATGCCACAGCAGAGACAGTATGCATGGTCACCTGTACCACTGCCTTAGTAAATTCAGGTTTGGGCAGGCAAAGCAGCTTCCAAAGGCGGACTCTGTGGCCTTTCATTCAACAGTAAGCTGATCTTAAGGTGTGGATAAGAGAAGGGCCAGAAACAAAAGTGTTTTTAATCGTCGTATCTTTCTTGGAAAAGAAAAACCTCAAAAGTTTTGTCTAATAATCAAATTAGGGAAATATTAAAGCAGAGGTACAGAATGCAGCTTTTTATTGAGAGGTCTGGTAGACTTTTGAACACAGGAGGAAAAATGGAAAAGGTATCCATGCTTTAAAGATTGGGGTTTGTCTTATATTTTCTTTTCCCTTTTTTTATGCAATGAAAGCTGGAAACTGTGGGAGTAATCCACAAAGATCCGGCGTAACTTAGATGGAAAAAATTAAGTTACACTGCCTTAAAATTTCTACCTAAGTGCCCGATCCACAAAGCACTTACCTAGAAATTTTGGGCTGTGTAACTTAAATTCCGCCGGCGCAAGGCGTTCCTATTTTCATGGGGGCGATTCCCATTTAAATTAGGCGCGCTCCCGTGCCGGCCATACTGCGCATGCTCGTGACGTCATTTTCCCGACGTGCATAGCGCAAAATTACGTTACGCCGAGCTTTGTGGATTGAGACGGGTCAATAAAGTTGCGTCGGGAAAAAAAAAAAGATACGGCGCGAAAAAAAAAATTCAAATCAAAAAATAAATTGCGTCGCTGGACAGAAGGGTCTGTTTTTACAAGGTGTAAACAGTTTACACTTTGTAAAAGCAGCCCTAATTTTGCGTTTGCAAACTAAAACTTACGGAGAAAAAACGAAGCTGAAAAGCTTTGTGGATCCCCGTAAGTGCTAATTTGCATACCCGAGGCGGCATTTCGACACGAAATGCCCCCAGCTGCGGATGCGGTACTGCATCCTAAGATCCGGCAGTGTAAGTCCCTTAACATGCCGGATCTTCTGCCTAACTATGGAAAACTGATTCTGTGGATCAGTTCCATAGTTAGGAACAGGGATATGACGGAGTAACAGCAGTTACTCCGTCGTATCTCTTTTGAGGATCTGGCCCTGTATGTACAATGTGGAACTCCTCTGGATTTTAAATGTTTTTTATACTATGTTTATTTCATGAACCTGTGTCTTTGACTGTTTTGTGGTGTTATGCCTTTTTTTTTCTTTATTTTGGTTTGTTTTAAAAAATTAAATAAAAAATAACTTGAACAAGTGTGCAACCAGTGAAATTTGAAAAGTCTGACACAACCAGTTAACAGGATCAGAATAATAATATTGGGGTTAGCAATGGTAAATCCCACCATTTTATTCTGATAGGTTCCCTCTAAAGTGGGACTTTACTGTTTGGGGCTCCCGTGAGCTCTTGCCATAATGTGCAGGCATCAGTGTATTTACAAATTGCTTTATTAACTTATTTCCATGCGATGCTCTTCTTTCCCGCTGCCTCCTCCAGTGTGTCTTCTTGGTCTGGAATTTTCTTTGTTTCCAGTCAACTGGACTTGGATGATCTAAATCCCATAGATGCACATGGGAATTACTTCATCCTATTTTTATTCTACAGATGCCAGGGTTGTCCGATAAATTACCGCAGACCGGGAAAAAGCTTTTATGGCAACAGAGACATAGGGGTTGATTTACTTGTAAAGGCAAATCCACTTTGTACTACAAATGCACTTAGAAGTGCAGTCTCTGTAGATCTGAGGGGGACATACAGGGGAAAAAAAGGCATTTTAGCTTGCAAATGATTGGACGATAAAATCAGCAGAGCTTCCCCTCATTTTAGATCTACAGTGACTGCACTTCCTATTTCACTTTCAAGTGCACTTGTGCAAAGTGAATTTGCTTTTTAGTAAATCAACCCCATAGTCTTTTCTACCTTAAATACCTACCGGCTTGTAAGACAGTCCTGGATTTTCTTAGAGATCAGAAACCAGTGGTAACTCAGGTCATTGCTATCCACCCAGATGATATTAAATGTCAGTTTTGGTGGATTCAGTCATTTCAGCGTAACCGAAAAGTTAAGGACAAGCTCACCTTTTTTTTAAAAAATGCCCCCTCCCTGCAGAACCTTGCTTACCTCCTCTGATGGTTGTGGTCCCTGTGTTGTCTGCATCCCAAATCTAGTATAGGGCTACCTATGCCCACACGCTAATGCCCCATAGACCAAAATGTGAATTTTCTCCTGTAGTGGGTGTATGGCCCATTCAAGTTTTGGGACATTAGTGCACCTCCACAATTTTTAACAGTAGAGCTGCAAACGGCACAGGAGCTACAGCCTTCAGAGAAACTAAATATGGACCTGCAAGGAGAAGCGGGTGTTGGTACAGCTGAATGTATTGATGGGCTATAGAGGGGTGCTTGGGGAAGGAGGGTGAACAAAAGGAATCTTGAACATTTACATCAGTTAAGAATGCTGAGAACATAGAAATAAAACAAATAGACCTGCCTGATTAACTTTTATGTTCTGTTGACTAATTTGTCTTTTCCAGGAGTGTATTTTGAGAAGGTGTTGAAAAGTTCGGACACATCCCTATGGGTGAGGAACATCCAGATGTATATCTCTGGCATCATAGTAACACTAGCTGGTGTCTTTCTGTCTGACAGAGAAGGTGTTATGGAAAAGGGATTTTTCTATGGCTACAATTACCTTGTCTGGTTTGTAGTATGTAAGTACAGCCTCTTAATCTAGCGACACATCTTCTGCCTGTAGAAGTACAATTTTTCATATTTAACATGAAGAAAATGATTCAGCTGTTTGGCAAATGTTTTTAGCCTCTCTGCCAAATGGTTAGTTATGTGGCACTTGAGCAGAACTGATGTATTGGTAAGATGTATTATTTCAAACCGGACCTTGGCACACATAAGCTGTAGCATGAGTAATGAGGCCTGCTTTATACGATTTTCAGCGGTCATTTGTCAGTATTTCTATAGACATAATATCGGTATTGTTGTAAAGTGTAAGTAATCTTGTAAAAAGTAATTAAATTTGTGTTTTTTACCTTCTGTTTTGATTACTCAGATATTTTCTGACCATATTCATTTATTGCTATAATATGATTGATACACAATTAATAATTGTGTACTTTGTTCTTCTCACAGTTCTGGCTAGTGTTGGCGGCCTTTATACTTCGGTTGTTGTAAAATACACAGATAACATAATGAAGGGCTTCTCTGCAGCTGCAGCAATTGTCATATCAACCATTGCATCAGTGTTGCTGTTCGGCTTACAGATAAGTATGTTTTCTTGAAAACGCTTTTTTTTTTTTTTTTTTCAGAAGCGCATGCAAATTTTCTTCCTTTCTTCTTGATTATAGCGTGTTTCCAAACAGTATAAAGCACTTAATTCCATTGTCTAAATAAAGCTATTTCCTTGTGGTTAGTTATCAGGTCATTTGTATATGCAGTTTTAAATGTGGTAATTTGGTCTTATACAGAAATATTTTTCACAGACTGTCAATTTTGTTACACAGTTGTGCAGAAGTGAAGTTATTCCTCAACCCTAACAATATTATTTAGTTCCTGTTTATCTTAACAGCCATCTTGTCTCCTCCACTACCTGTGCTGTGTAACCAATTGCATTGTTCTCAGTTGTCTTTGAGGACCACAGAACCATTTCCCTCTGTATTATGGGGAAGAGGTGAGGGGAAGGTTTGTGTAGTCCTGTCCTGGAGTGACAATGCTGCTTCTATTTAGATACAGTACAGTGAGAGAGTGCTGTCGCTTTGGGACTGGAAATGTGTTACTGAAAGAATCATCAAGTGGAAAATAAGAGGAAACAAGAAACTAATGCAGCCACCTTGTCGAAGGACTGGTAATCTGCAATTTTGTACTTGCCAAACATCTTTTTTTTTTAACCATTTAAGTTATATTGCCACCTTCAGGAGGTTGGGACAGTGACAAAAAAAAGACATTAAGCTAGCCGCTGTAAAATCCTGTATCTAAGTGTACTGCCTACGTTTTGTGAGCATGCAGCACATAGGTCCCTACCCTCTGTGTTACTGGCCTTATCTCTTTTAATGGACCTCAAGAAAAATTTTACTACTTTTCTTTGTCTGAGGGACACGAGAATTGTAGACGTTCGTAAACAGTCAGGACATCCAAAAGCAGTTCATTTGAGGGGGTGGGCAAGAGCCACTTTGAAATCCTGGCAACGTGGAGATCACATTGCAAGAATAGAAGATTGAAGAAATCTGTACCTGAAAACAGCATAGATGGGAAAAAGACCAACTGGTTTGGAAATTGCCACAGAGTAAAATCAGACCACACGATGTCCAATAGCAAAAAATACAACAAAAATTGGATGACTGTAGACAAGGCAAAGGCCTAGCATACCTAACTTCAGGGAAAGGAAGCTTGGAAAAAAAAACAGATGTCCAAATAAAAGGTCAGCAGCATAGGTTATATTGAATATTCCTGACCCTTGACTTCAGGGAGAGAAAGGTCTATAGAAAGATAGGATTAGTACCTTAAGGACAACTAATCACTTAAGGAGAGATGGGAAAGAACCCTTAGCTAACAAAAAAAATTAAGGGTGCTAACCCCAAAGAGTGGGGAGTTCTACAACACCAGTTTAAAAGGCAAGTATGAGGATATATTGTACGTGGCATTAAAGAACATCCCAATCAAAAGTATGAGAAGCAATCGTTCCAAGCAACACCCATGTGTTTTTCCTAATTGTACAGTACCAGACTCAGGACTGGTATGCATAAACCGAGTTAGATGCTGCTACCTTAAGGTGATTGGACAACGGCAAAAAACCTTTGCTAGAGCATATCCATATAACCGTGCACGCCACGTTTTTTTGTGTCCTAAGGTGATGAGCCTGTTCTACTCTGAAGAAATATCTTTTCTTTTCAAACTCTTAAAAGATAAGTTCACCTTTTGGCATATGTTAGAGTTTCACCTGTACTCAGAGTGGAAGTTGGAACATGTAACATGCTCCTGCCTCCCTGTGACAGCAGGTGAGTGATCACACCCGCTGTCAGAATTTAAAAACAGTGCAGCCACGTGGGGCTCTGTCCCACACAGTTGCATCATTAGTTCACAGAGTTATGTGAATGAATAAACTTGAGCACTCTTGTAGTCCAATGATGCTTCCTACCATTCAGGAACTGTCCTGTTTGAAGTATGGTCACACAGCTGTAATGACTATTGGCAAAATCCCGGCATTGCACCTGCAGTTTGACTACTTATTGCCTTGTGCTACCTGTGAGTTTCTGGATCAGTTACCCTAGGTGTTGAACTTGGGGACTGTACCAGCTTCTCACTGTTTGAGGCTGGCCTGTAATAATAGAGTTGGACACTGGATCCTGCATTAGGTACTCACCTTGGAATGAAGTGCAACATATGCAATTAGCTGCAGGGTGCTATACAGGTCCAGCCTGGCCTTTTTTTTTTTATGGTGCAGGGTTGTGGACAAAGTAAGATAGGGTTTCCCTGTTGATGGACTCTGGTGTTTGGCTTTAACAGCTCTATCCACAGGCCCTAGCTTTTTGTGGGCAGAGGTCCTTATTTACTTGTAGCATCCCCTGCCATTTTTTTCTCTAACATTTCTCAGTGAACACTTTGGCATTTTTCGCTCCTACTAAGACTAAAGCTGCCCATACATGTGGTTCAACTTGCTGGTTTAGTAGAACAATAGTGCAGCGCTAAATGATGTGCACAATGGTTAGAACAGCACAAAAGTGAATATAAACAAGATATAAATAAAGTCTGTGTAGGGACCCTATAGCACAATGGATGTGACACTGGGTTAGTAAATGGATCACACACAGTTCAGTGTACAATTAAAATTCCATAGGAAAGGTGATGAATGAAAACATTGACAGGATTGTTGAGTATATAGTTGTCTGAAGGGATCATCAAGGAATATGGTAGGGTACTCTTACCGGAGGGTGTGGACTTAGCTGTTATTTTTAGGACAGTAAGTTACGTGAGCGTGGTGGTCTCAGTGGACCTGAATCTCTGCGTAGAAGAACTCCCCAGACGGCGATGGCTGGACACGTCCGATGAGATGAGTATCACCGATCACAGGAACTGGGCGGATGTAACTTCAATAGCAGGATATAAATGGAAAGCCCACCGTGACAGGTTTTATTTTTGAATGGAATACAAAATATAAAAATAGAATCACGTGATAATACAAATAAAAGCAGTATGGGGTGCTATAATGCAAAACCCGACGCGTTTCGGCTTAGAGAGCCATCAACAGGGGCTCTCTAAGCCGAAATGCGTCAGTTTGCATTATAGCACCCCATACTGCTTTTATTTGTATTATCACGTGATTCTATTTTTATATTTTGTATACCATTCAAAAATAAAACCTGTCACGGTTTGTTTTGACCTGCACCATTTGGAGCATCTTTTTTCTTTTCCATTTTTGCCCTACGAGCCTACTGGGGCTTTCCATTTATATCCTGCTATTGAAGTTACGTCCGCCCAGTTCCTGTGATCGGTGATACTCATCTCATCAGACGTGTCCAGCCATCGCGGTCTGGGGAGTTCTTCTACGCAGAGATTCAAGTCCGCTGAGACCACCACGCTCACAATAAATGTGATTCCTTGTCAATTCATACATACAAAATATCAATGCTTTAAAGTGCTTATGTAGTATAAAAGTTCATATGGTATGAAATAAAGTTCTATTAATAAACTTTATTTCATAAGGCATGGTGTCATTTTGTGCAATTTTCACACATGAACATGAGCCTTCTGTACTCAGTGACTAACACCCATTAGACAGCAACTCGCCAAATCAACATGCTTTTCTATTTCTAGATTGGCAATAGAAGCATAAGATTCCTCCAAGCAGTCAGCTACCCTTTAGAAATGGCTGTTGATTTGGTGACTCCTCTGTGCTCAAAAACATCACCACACTGTGGTGTTATCACAATCTTGTCACCATTGACCCCTTAAAGGTATTGTAAACCCTCCTGTTTTTTCCACCTTAATGCATCCTATGCATTAAGGTGAAAAAAACATCTGAGAATTACTGCCCCCTGTTTTACTTACCTGAGCCCTGAAAAGTCCTGGGTTGCCCAGGGTTCTCAGCTCTTCATTGGATAGATTGATAGCAGCGCAGCCATTGGCTCCCGATGCTGTCAATCAAATCTAATGAAACGGGCGATGGGGGGAGTCCTGCATTCGGCGGCTATGGAGAGCACTTCCCAGAGGGGGTTATCTGATGCCAGGGGGACCCCAGAAAACTGTTTTTGGGCCACACTGCAAAACGAGCTGCACAGTGGAGATAAGTATGACATGTTTGTTATTTAAAAAATAAATCAAACCTATAGTGTTCACTTAAATTACAGGAGGTCAAATCAGGTCTGGTTGCAAACCATGGAAAGATGCTGCCACACACCTCCACTTATTCCCTTCCCAGGATAGCAAACGTCCTTGAATGTTGGTGTTTCTTCTAGATCTGTGCAGTAATTCAGTAGTAAATGTTGCCTCTGTACAGGGGCTTCCTTTTAATAAAGACTAGTTGGTACTATCCTCGCTCCTTGTGCAAAATGACTGGTAGGGATGAGCCAATTCAAGATGGGTTCAGTTGTGAAAACTGAGCCCCACTGAAGTCCAAGCTGAATGTAAAAAATAAACAAACAAAAAAGTAATTGGAATTTTTAAGGTGGTGGGCTGGACACTGCCATTCCCCTTGGTAGATGTTGTAGTCTTTATTTGAGAGCATGGTCTCTTCTGCATTGTCACAGGATTGGCTCTCTCGCTGTCAAAGGCTGACTCAGACATTTGGGGAAAAAAAACCTGAGGCTTGACCGTTGAATGTGGAGTTTTGCCCTTCTATTCCTTGCACCCAAGGAAACTGCCCTCTTAGCCTCTGTTTGATCTGTAGTTGCACCAGTCATTTGATGGTTTGAGAACTACCATAAGCACACTAGTAAATGTAAGTTATCATTTAAAGCACACCTTGAATTGGTTCTGGTTTATAATGTGTTTTTTTTTTTTTTGCCAGTGTCCCAACCCCCTAAAGGCAGCTGTATAACCCAACTATAAGAATTTCTATTTTCCCTTGGTGGCCCATAAAGAAATTACTTTATTTTATGTAGGACACGTTTAAATTCTAGTACTGCAATCCTTACAGGCTGTCTTAAACTGTGCTATTCTAATGTAGGATGTAGATCTTGCAGATCAGTTATGAAAATAAAAATTCCCTATAAGTATCTTTATTAATTGACTGAACATTTCACAGGGATATTCTTGTATAAGTAATGATAAAAAAAGGTCAGTCTTTTTCACAAATTTTTATTTTTTTTTCCCCCCTGCAGCGTTAACATTTTCGATCGGTGCTCTGCTTGTGTGTGCGTCCATATATACCTATGGATTACCCAGGAAAGACACAACCAAGGTGGAAATACAGCACAGCAGTAACTCTAATGAAAAATTGATCAGCATCTAACTAAAAAAAAAAAAAAAGAACTTGACTGTGAAGACCATGTAATATATGATTCTATTGATGCTTCAGTCCAGAGGGCCCATTGCAGTACAGGAGATACTGCTCAACTACGGAAAGCACATCTGCCAGTGAATGTAATATATGCAGTGCTATTTTAAGCAAAAGTCAATCAATAGTTTCTCATGCTGTCATGATTTTGTATAAAGTATATTATGATGACCTGACTTGTTTAATTAATGGACTATACATTCCAGTTTTGAAGTGGAATGAACAGACTTTGAAGAAGACAAGTGTTTGTAGTCTTGAAAGGACTAAACAATGATCAGTTCTACATTCAGCGTAAACCGTCTAGATGTCTGCTTACAGATGCGGCTCGCAGTTCTTTAAAAGACTACAGCCTCCCTGTTTGTAGTATTCTTCCCAGCATTTACCAATGATTAATCCACCTTGGAAGATACCACAATAATTTATTTTGCACCTCCTTTTAATTTTGTATAGATATGGAAGAGATTAATATGGATTTCATTTTTTTTTTTTTTTTTTAAATAAAACATTTTATTAGAAGTCTTGAATTAACTTTTATTTTTATTTTTTTTTAGACTGTGTACAATATACATAAAAAAGGTCATGTCCCCGCTAAAGTATATGTGTCAGCAACCACAGTTTCTTGCACAAATGACCATAGAAAATGTGTCAGGCTGGGTTCACACTTTTATGCAAATTGAATACGAGTTTCCCCCTCAATTTGCAAGACAGGAGACTGTGACTGGTTCTCAATAGAGCCGATTCACACATCTCCAGGGCGGCTGCAGATTGGATTGCACAGGGGTCCTGTGCATCTTTGGCGCCATTTCAGGTCTGAATTCAGGCAAAAATTCAAGCCCGATTTGTCCCTGAAATGGAGAACAGAGATGCAGCAAACCCCTGCTACGAGTCGCATCTGAATTCAGTGTGACCCCAGCCTTAAACATTGGAAATGTCCTAAAAACTGTATCCTATGTAAATCCATAATTCATGAACGTGCCTAGGGGCTGCAGCTGATTGTCATACTGTTTCGAATTATCTGAGTGTTGTGTATAATTGAATTTGTCAAGTTTAAAGGGGAGTTCCACCCACAATTTCACTTTTTAAATATAAATACCCCTGTAATACACAAGCTTAATGTATTCTAGTAAAGTTAGTCTGTAAACTAAGGTCTGTTTTGTTAGGTTGTTACAGCATTTAAATAGTTTATAATCTAGAAATAGACCGTGGCCATCTTAAGTGTGGGCATCATGAAGCCAGACTGTATGACTTCCTGGATTTCAGCTTTGCATATCTCGCACATGCTCAGTGCACAAGCAATGTAATAGGTTTCAGTCAGGTTTGCAAGGACTACTGGGAAACATGATGCCTATCCCAGAAACCCTTGCAAATAGCCTAGGCAAATAAAGAGGAGGAAGTAATGAAGGACTACAAAATAAAGGTATTTACAAGCAACAAATTAAATAAAAAAATTGTCCATTCTGAACACTAGGAGATTAGAGCATGCAGCACAGACAAACATAAAAAAAATGGGTGGAACTCCACTTTAACAAGACTATTTTATTTTTGAATAGCTATATGCAGTGGTAAATATAAATAACCAACTATATGGTTGGATAACAAAATATCTAATCCACTATGAGAATAGCAGACACGATAAAAAAAAATAAAAAAAATTATACACACGTGTGTGTGTGTGTATGTATATATATATATATATATATATATATATTATATATACACACACACGTATGTGTATATATATATATATATATATATATTATTTATTTATTTATATTACACACACTTACTATTAGAGGTTTCATATAGATAGAGAATTATGGGCTATATTGGTACCTCGTCCCTATTTTATACTAGAAAACTTGTAGAGAACAGCTGAATGGACAATGACAGTACCAGAAATTGACAATAACCAGTCGTTTATAGAATATTGTCTTTATTACAAAAAGTAAAACCTATACATAACATTATTCATAAAACCACAAAATCATTATTTCAATACAGATATTATAGGCCAATCATATACTATGATATTGACTCTATTGTTACAGTATCAAAGGGTCAACGCATTGACAATGGAGGCTGATGTACATGTCTAATAAAGTATAATAGTTGTTTTCTTTTGGATGGGCCACCTCTATTTTGTAGTCAAGACCATAAGGTCCTAAAGTAGCAGTTTTTGCAAAACGCATCGACCTCTTGACACAGTAACTATAGAGTCAATATAGTATTTGATTTGCCTACAATATCTGTATCGAACCAATTTTTCTGTTCTGTATAGATTTAAATTTTTGTAATAAAGATTTTATATATTATATATATATATATATATATATATATATATATATATATATATATATATATAACGCACACTATATAAAAATGTATTAATAAATATGCCCAGAAGTAGGATATAAGACAAGTGTAATACACTTGCAGCCACCAAATCATGACCTGCAAGAGGGTTTTAGTATATGTAAACTTATTTTACTTTGGTCTGTAATATTGAAAGCATTTTGTTTGGATCCATTTTAAAAGCGTGAAAATTAAGCTTGTGCATCTCGTCAGAAATTCAAAGCTGTTCTGTGTGCTATGTCCTGTGGGTAATCTCACTATTTAGCCCACCTAGTTCTCATCTTGGGACTGCACAGTGGGATAAACTGAGTAGTAGTTCCAGTTTGTCACTTGATATTTACAGCAACATTTCAGCGCAAACAAATGCAATAAAACTACCCACAATTTTGGTAAAGATTAAAAGACAAGGTTTCACCAAGTAAATGGATACCCAATATGTCAAACCTTTAATCTGTGTGCACCTGTGCAATGGTGACAATTTTCAGGACCCTATTTTTTTTTCTATAGGCGACACTGCATTTTTCTTCCGTGCATATAATGTGGGGTTATGTGCTTGGGTGCAACCCCCCCGCCCCATATCACATAGGGGACAAAGTCCCCAATGATGATTTTTAGGTGGGGAGGAGAGCGGACATGTCTGCACTTATCCCTCCCCTCCATCAGCCATGTCCGTCCCAGGCCCACAGATGGGCAAGCAGAACCCGGAATACATGGCCAAATATCATCCATTTTGACAAAAAATAGCTGACATTTGGCCAGCGTTTACAGCAACCAGTCGAATGAGTATGCTGGAAAAATAGTGAGCACTGTTCAGTGTGTTCTGGGAGGGGGGTCCCTGCTGCCGCAGTCCCCCTGTCAGAACACAATAGCACAGGGGGAGATTGCTGCACTAACATTGCTTAGTAAGGCAACCGTTCAGTTTTTCAGCAGGCTCCAAAGGGGGGGGGGGGGGGTACCTAGCTTGCTTAAAGTGGTTGTGAAGTCACATAACCCCATTACTTGTATCCTCTCTGTTTTATCAAGCTATGAAGTACTGTGTGTCAGTTTTTTTAAATTAGATCCCAAATACCCTCTTTCACTGGCTGTGCAGTCACATGGCCTTCCTCCTCTCTCCTTCCCTGATCTAAGGGGAGCAGCGGGAGGGGCCAGGATTCCCCTCTGTCAGCTGGCCAGCAGAGGGAGGTCACATAACCACACAGCTGTATTTGGGATTATAATAATAATAAAAAAAAAAAAAAAAAAAACACACACACGACAGTACTTTACTTTTATCCTCTGTTTTACCAGGCTATAATGGGGTTATGTATTGCAACAGCATAGGGGCAGGGAAGAGATTGGCTCTCACTTAAAACTCAAAATGACAGGGAGAGAGGGGGGGGGGGGGGACACTGCAACAGCACTATGCGGTTATTCGCGTTTTAAAAGAAACCGGAGCATTTTTAGCATAAATGTACATGAATTGCAGTAATGTAATGCATATTTTTTTATTTTGACATCTGCGTTAATGTAAAAATCATACCGGTGAGTAGACCTTTGCCCACTACCACAGGTCCTGGCAGAATGATAGTGTAGTAGCCATAGACAGGCAGAGCAGTGAGAAGGGGGTATGTATTTATGAATATAAACACTTTTAATGAAAAAAAAAAAAAAAAAGTCTTCACACATTTGCAGGAAACATTGTGGTTTCAGAACCAATGAGCCATGGCTGCTAAAATAGTAAATTAACGAGCAAAAGAGAAAAACAAACATTTTTCCAGTTTTATTAAAAATAACCTCACAATAGTGCTTAAACTACATTTTATCAAGTGGGGTAATTCCCAAAAGTCTCATTCCATTAGCCAAAACTACACGTATACTGTTGAAAAAGAGAAGCCGAGCCTGTGGGAAAAAAATAAAAAAATATTACAAATTTGAGTACATAAAAATACAACAGAAACAGTTGCAAAATGGCAAACAAATGAACCCATTGGAACCTTTTTGCAGTTTTGAGTAAAACATGAACAAGGTAGAATGTCTGCAAAGTTTTGTTCCCCCATTTTGCATGGGATCTCTGAAAAACAGTTTTTCAGTTGATCGTGGGTGCATTGCCCGGGTCTTTTGCGAACTTTTCCCAGGCCCCTGCTTGTACGGAGGTCAAAAGCCACAACATTAGCACTTAAATTACTTTTGCTGGTGTAGCCCAAGCAGGATTCCAATAACTTCCTGTCCAGTTAATGGCTTAGGAAGTGGAATTTACCATCCTTATTTTGAAGACCCATAGAAGGAAGTAAACCCCAGAGGGACACAGCTATAAAAACATGAAAGATTCTAACCCCTTTTTATGGCATGCAAAAATTAATGAACTGCAGCCCAAAAGGGATCCCAAACCATTTTGAACATAATTTAAATACAATCTTGTCCTCAGGGGAATCCTTTTACATTTGAACTTGTAAAAACAAAATGACATTATTGGAATGCGGAGTGACCAACTCCATGCACGAATTTTCCCTCGCCATTTAAATATGTATAAAGTGATCAGCATAAATGAGTACACATCAACGGATTTGTCAGAAAACCTTTACTTTCCTTTCATAATCAACATTTTCTATGGGACACTATACTACATTGATGACATTCGTAGCGTAGTTGAGCATCATGGGAAATGCAGTTCCAAAACATCTGGGGTGCCAAGGTTCGCCATCACTGCTATATTACAAAATACTCCCACAAATGCAGAACATTGATTGCACCCAGGATTTCATAATTTACACACACACCAAAAATTCGATTTTTCCTACATATTAACCTGTAAAAATCAATTTCTTGGAGTGCATCGCAGGACACAGAGCAGGCCATAGTTATTATGTGGGTAATGTGCCTCCTACAGACGAATGGCAGATCAATAAAACAGGAAGTCCTCCCCTATATAACCCTCCTATACAGGAAGTCCCTCCGTTTTATAGCAAGCAATAAATTCACAGAAAGAAGTGTCCTGTGATGGATTTTTACAGGTAAGTAACAAAAATCCAATTTTTTTTATCGTACATCACAGGACCATAGTAATTACTATGTGGGATATCCCAAAGCAATATACTTGAGGGAAGGGAGACAAACGGTCACCTGAGAAGGACCTATTCTATCGCCCGTAACATATTGTGGCCAAGGCAGTATTCTCTGTGGCTCCGAGATCCACCTGGTAAAACCTTGTGAATGTATGAACCAAAGACCATGTAGCAGCCTTAAAAACCTGAGTCCAAGATAGTAGTAAACGCGTTCACCAGAAAGGGTGGTGACCTTGCCCTTTCAAGCCATAGGCTTTATTAACTGGCGGATCCATTGAGAAATAGTTAACTTGGATGCCGCCTGCCCTTCCTGGGCTCTTCTGGCAGCACAAACCAGGATTTCTGACTTGCGCCAGCAAATCAAGTAAATCTTGACCGCCTAAACGACCTCCAGAGTATGCAGCGATCTTACTCCTGCCGACTGTGGATTAGGAAAGAAAAAAAAAGGCAAGACGCGGTCCTGATTCAAGTGAAAACTAGAAGCCACTCTAGGCAAGAAAGATGGATGAGGATGCAACATCACCTTATGATGCAAGACCAAGAACGACTCCTTACATGAAAGCTGCCAGCTCTGACACACTTGCTGAAGTGATAGCAACCAAAGAAGTCACCTTCCGAGTCAAAGGACTAACAGAGTTTCTCAAGATGGTTCAAAAAGGTGGCTTCTGCAAATCCAGTCAAGACCAAGCTTAAGTCCCAAGGACACAAGGGTGGCAGGACTGTCTGCGTTACCCACTGCATGGAGTACGAAAGGAGGGAGAAACAACGGTCTCTGGGGAAAAAAAGGTTTGTTTAATTTTTTTTATTAAATAACAAACATGTCAAACTTGGTTACATAGTAGGTGAGGTTGAAAAGAAGACACAAGTCCAAACTATACTCGCCACCTCTGTGAAGGGGTTTTGCACAGAGTGGCCCCGATCCTCTTCTGGGGTCTCTCAGGGGCAATCCTGGCTCCTACCGCATCAAGCCCCCCGCGTCATTGGATTTGATTGACAGCAGCAAGAGTCAATGGTGGCGTTGCTATCAATCTATCCAATTTAGGACCCGAGACACCGGCGAGAGCTGGAATGCTCATTGCCAGTGCTGGAAAGACAGGGTTCAGGCAAGTAAAACACTGGGGGACTGCTACACTAAAAGAGGCGTTTCACCTTAATGCATAGAATGCATTAAAGTGAAAAATACAGAGGGTTTACAACCCCTTTAATGGTACTTAATGATACTTACAGGTTTAGGAGATATTCTTTATACCTACAGGTAAGCCTTATTATAGGCTTACCTGTAGGTTAAAGTGGTAGTACAGAGTTTACTACCACTTTAAGGCCAATCTCATTTCCCCTCATGATTGGAAAAAGGGAAAAAAAAAAAAAGTCTCCCACTTGCATATTTCCCTGGGTACCACTTCCTGGCTTCACCTCAGGCACACAAGTTTTCCAAGACCTAAATTGGAAGCTCCCTGAAGCCCACTTCCTGGTTCTCAGAGATAAACTCAGAGATAACAGAACCCAAGACCATAAGTCTGGTTGGACCGGAAGTGTCCAAGGAGCATCCCCTGCAAGATTCACTATGTCCTCCTGGGGTAGGCCAGCTAACACGATTATCAGTGTTCCAACCTCACAGATTCTTCACAAAAGAAGCGGCAGTAGTTAAAAATCAGGAAGAAGGTGTTTACTAGGGAGAACTGGTCCCTAAGGTGTAACAATACATCATTTTTTTTACAGGTTAGGTCTGGGACGAGAGTCCCACTAGAAATAGTGGGACTCTCGTCCCAGACCTAACCTGTAAAAAAAAATTCTAGAACCTGGAATCCAGTAGATCCACCTGCAGAGTTTCCCAATGCTGGCAGATTGCAGAAATAATTTCCGGATGCAGGGACCCCTGTCCCGATATTAAGTCGCTGACAACCGGGAAAAAAAAACCCTTGCAGTCTACTATACCTGGAATTTGTACTGTCATCAGAGACAGCACATACTGTTCTGCCCCAAACAGAGTGTGGTTCACCTGCCTGAGGCCACCCTGGTGGTTGACATGTGCCACTGCAATGGTATTGTTGGACTGAACACGGACCACAAACCTATGTAACTAGTTTTGTCCAATAATCCAGAGCAAGGTGAACCACCCGCAGTTCCAAGATATTGACAGGCAGTATGCTCTCCTGTGAAGACCAAGTCCCCTGAACTGTAGCCATCTCAAAACTGGAGAGACTGGCAACAGTGGTTATCTTCCATATCACTGGAAGGAAAAATGTCCCCCCCCCCCCCCCGTTTCCCCTCCAGATTCCAAACAATCAATCACCAATTCGAGCTCTGCAATACCCCGGAAACAAAGCCCTCTGGCAATCCAATGCTTGGGTGCACATGTTTTAGACAGAGAGAGAGAGAAGGTTATGAATAGTTAAAGAACAATTTTGTTGTTTAGAGAGAGAGAATGTTCTACAAAAGACCTGGAGTAATACAACCACATAGGGACACCCTTTGGATTCCTAGATTTTGTTTTAATCTGGAATTGACTGCTCCCCGAGAATGAGATTGACACCTCCAGTCCTCAAGGCGCTCCCCAACAGGTCATGTTTTCAGGATTTCCCTTAGATAAAACAGCTGTGGTAATTACTAAGGCAGTGAAACTGATCAAATCACCTGTGTAAAATAATGGAAAGCCTGAAAAAAACATGACCTGTTTAAGCACCTTGAGGACTGGAGTTGAGGAAAAACTGGTGTATATACTGTATACATACACACAGTGCTCCCCCTATACAGGGCTTTATTCCCAAGACTTGTATTGGGTGGAAAAACTTTTGAAGATGAACTCAAAGTCAAGCAAATATTGTCTAAATACAAGAGGCATATGTATGATTACTTAGACCAATCAGCCATACCTTTATCACCACCCATCTTATATATTGATTAGGTCCCCCATTTGCCACCAAAACAGCCCTGACCCATTGAGGTATGGACACCCTTAGAACTCGAAGTTGCAAGGTGGGGCCTACATGGATTGAATTTGTTTTTCCAGTACATCCCACAAATGCTAAATGGATTGAGAGCTGGAGAATTTGGAGGTCAAAGTCAACAACTCAAACTCGTCGTGTTCCTCAACCCATTTTTGCAGTGTGGCAGGACACATTATCTTGCTGAAAGAGGCCACTGCCAAAGTTTATGTAGGTGGCACATCAGGTAACATCCACATGAATGGCAGGACCCAAGGTTTCCCAGCAGGATATTGCCCAAAGCATCACATTGCTTCCACCAGCTTGCCTTCTGGTACCATCTTCTCCCCATGTGATGCACACTCACCCAGCAACCCACATGATAGAATAGAAAATGTGAGTCATCAGAGCAGGCCCCCTTCCTCCATGGTCTTCTTCTCGATGCTCACATGGCCATTGTAGGCGCTTTTGGCTGTGGACACAGGCCAGCCTAGGCACTCTGGTCAGTCTGAGGCCATGAAGCCCCATACACAGCAAACTGCACATTTTTCTGCTTTTAAAACATTAACTTGAGAAACAATGTTTGCTTGCTGCCGAATACATCCCCCACCAAATTTCAGATGTCATTGTAATGAGATAATCAATTAAATTCACTTAACCCGTCGTAAATTTATGACTGGTGTGCTTTGCATATTTCTTCCAGATTTTGCAGTAACCCAGTCTGAAACTGCCTCTGTGCAGGATCTCCCTGTAATAGAGTGGTAACTGTTGTGCGCTATCCTTGTGCAGGGTGACTGGTCTAGTATTTACCCCTTTCTGTAGTTTTCTGCAGGCGGCCTGTAATCGGAGGACCCACGAGTATGTCCCACATCTCTCTGCTCAGGCTATGTACAGAACTGTGATGGTGTCACTGCTATTTTTTCAAGGGCATTCAGTACACACAAAAGATTTATATCCTTTGTGGCTAATGAGGAATATATTTCAATTAAAGCTTTGGAGCCTCAAGTTCAGCATAAAAGTTCAGTAAACAGTTTAAAGTAATATATTTTAAGACTTACATGTGCCACATCTGGGCTGCTTCCTTTGACATGAAGAGAGCGATGTGCCACGTTAGCTAAATGACTATAAAAAATAAAAAAAACACGCATCATTAAGCAATGAAACAAACAGTTTGAGACAATAAAAACCATTAGGCCTCTTGCACATGATACTCCTATTTTAGCATCTACTTTTTCTGATTTTTTTTGGTATGTATTTACGCATATTTACGCGCATTTTCCTGCGCTCTCGTGCATACTTATTCTTGTGTTCTCCTTCTGCACAATATGTAAATGTGCATTTTTTCCTGCATGAGGTGTAAATTACCGACCAAAAAAGCTTTTTTTTCCAATTTTCTTTACTGAAGAATGCACGGCACTCGTTTATGTTCCTGTGTGCATAGGCACATTACTATTAATGGGCTCAGTAAAAAATAAATCTGTACTGAGCTTTTTCAAGCTGCAGTGTACAAGAGGCCTTTTATGCTACAAAATGTATCAGCACATCTAGAAAATGATACAAGAAAGTAACTAAATGCTTCTACAAGCTGCAATATAAAATATTACTGGACAACTTCTGTAAATCATTGCCGAGTAACAAATGAAAAGGTTTAGATTAGACAGACTCCTGAAAGGATAACTGACTGAATGGAAGTCTTCAGACTGATAAGAGAAGTTCCCATTTGTGCTTTAGTAGCATGAGTTATGTGGCCCTGTCATACAAATGGCGTTTTTTTTTTCTGCTTTCAGTGGCAGGTATTTTTTTTTTTCGGTATTAAGCTACAAAGCTGGCAGATTAGATTTTATTAACAAACATAAATAATAAAAAAGGACAGGGAAGCAGTTACACTAAAAATTAAATGTGCCCCTCGAGAGCCCCTGGTGACATCTTTGCAGCTCATCTCCCCTACCAATGTCCTCCTCTGTTAATAGGGGGCATGTGATATTGCAACTCCCACTCCCATGTGATGGAGCCTCTGCTCTTTGGCATCTACTAGATGCTGGAAATGTATAACCCCAATTCCCAAAAAGTTGTGTAAAATCTACATAAAAACAAAATGCAATGGATTTGCAAATCTCATAAATACATATTTTATTCACACCAGAAATTTAGAAAACATATCAAATGTTCAAAACTAAGAAAATGTATCATTGTAAGAAAAAATAAGGTCATTTTGAAATTGATGGCAGCAACATGTCTCAAAAAAGTTGGAACAGGGCCAGGTGCATCACCTATCATCTTTTAACAACACTGTGTAGATGTACAGTAGATGGGAACAGGGGACCAGTTGCTAGAATTTTGAGAGGAATGTTATTCCATTCTTGCCTGATAAAGGATTCAAACTGCTCAACAGTGCTGGGTCATCTGTCATATTTTTTGTTTTCAAGATGCTCTAAAATTTCAGTTGGTGAAATGTCTGGACTGCAGACAGGCCAGTGTAGCACCCAGGCTCTTCTATGAAGCCATGCTGTTGTCATAGATGCAGTATTTGGTTTAGCATCGTCCTTCCCTGAAAAAGCTGTTGGCTTGATGGGGTCATATGCTGCTCTAAAACCTGGATTTAAGCATTGATGGTGAAGTGTCCCAAATGTTTTAAATTGGGGTTGTAAATAGCACTGCGTATATGATTGCATTATAAAAATAAAAATGTAAAGCAGAAAAGGGAAAGCGTTTTGGCAGACGGAACAGAAAATCTCTCCTGCCAAAAAACAAGCAGTAGATAATTTTTTTCCCCCCCAGTATATTTTCATAAAAGCACTTGACAGCCCCACACAGATATACTGCGGCAGGGTGGCCACTCTGTGCTGAATAACGTATCGGATACGGGGTCCAGCATTTCCGGGTAGAGGGCCCTCGTGTGTGCCCGCCGCCCCGGCTGTGCTGTGGTTTGTTACAGCACAAGCCTATCAGTAGGCGACAGCCAATGAGTGATTGCTGGCACCTGACCAGATCTGTCACTTCAGGAAAGGAAGTTCTGTAATGCAAATAGCACAGAGCTCCGAACACTGACAAGCAATCTTGCCGTTACCTTGCAAAGCAGGAAAAAAAAAAAAAAAAAAAAAAAATAAAAAAAAAAACACACAGCAAGATCGCTTGGTAAAAGCAGCACAGAACACTCGCATCGCACATATTTAACACCTTGATCACCTCTAGATGTTAACCCCTTCTCAGCCAGTGTCATTAGTACAGCGACAGCGTATAATATTAGCAGTGATCACTGTATTAATGTCACCATTGAGGTCAGTGTACCCCCCATAAACCACATAATATACATTTATTGGGACTTTTTTTTTTTTTACCAAAGACATGTAGCAGAATACATTGTGGCCTAAAATCATGAAGAAATTCGATTTTTTTTAAATGTGGATGTTTTATAGAAGAACATAAAAAATAAAAGTTTTTTTATTTCAAAATGTTCCCATCTTTTTTGTTTATAATCACAAAAAAATAAAAACTGTGGTGATAAAATACCACCAAAAGAAGGCTCTACATGTGTGCATTTTTTTTTTTATATAAATTGAGTTTGCGTACGGTGTTGCATGACCACGCATTTCCAGTTAAAGTAGCACAGTGCCGAATAGCAAAAAATGGCCTGGTCATGAAGGGGTCAAATCTTCTAGAGGTCAAGTGGCTAAGCTTCATTTTTAATTTGTACTCGAGATACATTTATTGCTGTGACCAATGTGCATTACAGCCTTGGATTACCATAGAGCAAATTGTAAGCATCAGCTATACATAAGCATGCATCCGACAGCACCTCACAGAAAGGCACACCTGGAAAACGTTTACTTGCGTGTAGGGGCCTCAATCTGAATGAGATTTGTACTGACAGAAACAAGAGATGCTTACACATTTGCAATCACAAAACTCCTAAATGATATTAATAAATGCTTGCATGATTTGCAATAAGTGTGAATGCATTGAAGTTTTATCAACTTTTATCTTGGGTCTTTAGGATTCCCATATTATCCACTGTTAGTTTCCTAATCCCAGTTTTAATCAACATAGTCCCAGGTTTGTGGAACACTTGGGGGAAGAAAAAACAAAACAACAAAAAAAAAACAAAACAAACAAAACGTCAGGGAATGATACATAGAACAATAAAGGTTGATCTTTTAGCATATTCTTTACTTTGGCTTGAAACACAACCCAATGTATTTGTAATTTCTCTACATAAAATTGTGCAGGTGCTTTCTATATTATCTTAAGTGTACTAGAATCAGATTCTTGAGATTTTGTTTCTAGGTCTATTCTGTCTTAGTTTGACATACTTGTATAAAACTAATAAATATATTTTGTTAAAAAACAAAAAAATGAAATAAAAACACTTTTGTGCTTCATGAGGGGCTGGATGCAGACCCTTTATGCTGATCTACAGAAACGGATCACTTAAAAATGTTGTTCTGCTGCTTAATCCAGGACATCTATTACTGTAGTAATATTGACATTAGAGACGTGGCTGGAATTTCCCAGATTACTAAAATGCAGAAGCTTTCCATGTACAGGCTTTTTCCACACTGAAAAATGCAGTTCTGCTGCTGCACTCAAGTTACTAGGTGTGTCCTCCTAAAGAAAATTGTGCAGAAAGGCTTACTCTGCTCTTGAATGTACGTAAAACAGACAATATACAAATAGGCATTATGGTTGTTTACTGTACAATTACCCTAGGCCCATGAGGTAAGAAACCAAGTATCGTGGCTGAAGCTCCTTCAGTGTCTTGTGAATTACTTCATCATACCTATGTAAAAAAAAAACATGCTTAAAAACACTAACCAATAGACAATTTGAAAGTTCGAGTATGCTTCAAAAATTGTACCCTTGCACCAATTTTTTTTGCATATTTAGTAAAAGTTGGGGATTTTTTGTACTGTAAAGTTAAAAATATAGGTAAAGTTAGCACTATTAAACTACACCAGGGGTCAGCAACCTGCCGGCCACACCCAGCCCGCCTCTAAATGTCCAGCCCATCAGTAGTTCACGTGCACCCGGCCCATGGACGTTTTAACCACCTCATGCCCACGCTATAGCCGAAAGACTTATACAGCACGGGCCTTAATTGCCAGGAGGGCATTCATATACGTCCTCCCAGAAACATGCTATCTGTACGCCCCCTCTGGGGCGCATGGGCAAAAATCACAGATTGTGGAAAATGGCCAATCACAGTGGCCATTTACCACGCGATTGCCTCGTCCAATGAGAGATGATCTCAAATGTAAACATACGAGACCATCTCTCATTGACGTCTCTCCTTCCTCACACAGAGACCACGTGCGAGGAGTGAGAGTACTATCAGAGCAGAGTGAGTATTTTGTCCTTGCCAAAACAGTGGCATCAGTGCCATCGTATTACGGTTATACTTACCGTTCTGGCATTGATGTTTAAAAGTAAATGTTATTTAAAGTTTCTTGTATTTTGTTGATTATTATTATCATACAGCAGGACAGGCATCAGGGCACTGCTATAAGTAAAAATCATCCTAATGGTTGTGTAGCAAGACAGTTTTCACTTTATAGCATCAGTGGCTGGGTGTCACAAGGAAAGGGTCCAGAGACATGCTGGAGCTGCATTAGAGCAATGGAGAGGGTGAGAATAAGTTGAAAAAAAAAAAAAAAAAAAAACAATCGCTGCAGGGAAGGGATGGGGTGGGTCAGTGACACTACAGTGATACCATAGCCTCAAGGGAGTGAATGCATGCTCCATCAGGGTGAACTGGCTTGATGCCCTGTACCAAGGGGGCCCCCAGATCCCCCCTATGTGAATGAGAGCCCTAACTCATTCACATAAAAAAAAAAAAAAAAAAAGGGGAGGAATCGTAGTGTAAATAAAGACAGGAGATAGTTTTTGATAAGTTTCCCAGTAAAGTGCAAATCCATCACCAATCACGATGAACAGCATTCTCCATTTAAAAAATAAATAAAAAAATCTCATCGGGAGGGAGCAGAGCTGTCAGTTGGCGAGAACCAGCATCGGTGCTGACCTTTTTAATTTTTTATGTGGGTCGGCGGAGCAGTGTTCATCACAATGGACGATTGATCTACAACAGGGAACAATTAAGAAAAAAAAAAAAACCTTGATTTTTGTGAATAAGTAGTAACTCATACTCCTTCACATTGGGGTGGGGATCCCTTGTTAAAGAAGGCTTCTAGATTCCCATAAGTCACCACTTGCACCCCCCACCAGGACAGTGGGGACAACATGGGACAAAGTGCTTTGGGGGGCTCCTACCCAAGTCACCTGCCCATATTGAGGGTATGTGGCCTGGTATGGTTCAGGAGATGTGGGGGGACGAGCAATTCCCCTTTCTGGCCTGCACGCTCGGATAAGGATCTGGTCCTTAAAATCCATACCAGACCTGAAGGATGCCGGCAGCTGCCCGCTCTTTAACCATAAGTCACATCCAAGTTGCACCCATCCAAAGTAGCATCAAAGCCACCAGAAGTTTCAAAGTTGCAATGTAAAGACGCACGATTTTGAGGTTGCACAAAAGTGAATGGAGCATAAAAGGTCATTTTCACAGGAGAGTTTGTGAAATGTATTGATACACCATGTATACAATCATATTATGTCTTATAGATCACATGTATAAAAAGAACAGATATATTTATTGACCTCCAGTGTTAAAATCACGTGTACGATCCACGTATTAATGAGGAAAATTTTGAATACCTGAGAAAGTGCCGCAAGGTTGAGGATACAGAGGGGTCTTGTAAACAGTTTGCATCAAACTCTTCTTTCTCTCTCGTTTCCCACAGATTCAGTAAACTGGCAATACACAACAGGTACATTGCTGAATCCACCCAAGGTATTAGGGACACAAAACACACATATTAAAAGAGGAACTGCAGTCTGCTCACATCATTTGAAATAAAACCATATTTGCCATTCTGAAGCTTTCCTCCAACCACTTTGCAAATTATTTTATATATACTGTGATTCTGTACTTGCCTAATATGCTGCAGAGATATCCCTCCACAGAGTCTGGCTGCAACCATTTTAACTGAGCAACTGAAGCTGCTGCCTGTTCACTTCCTGAATTTACAAAGAGGAACATCTCCAGCTCGGCAGCTCTCATTTGCCCTTGTATGACTCACCCCCACCTCCTTTCATGGCAAACTCACGAGTGTAAGAGAGCTGTGCATGATGTCATAAGCCTAGGCTTTTACCAGACAAGAAACAGGAATTGGGCTGTATAAGGTATTTACTGGCCGAAAAAAATGTGTTACTATCCAAAGTTAAAACAAGGGCAGAAGATTTAGTAGATAGAACGTTTAAAAAAAATACCAAAGGTCCGCTTTAAATGCTATATTTGATGCTTGTATTGCCTACACCTGGTGGGTCAAACTCCATTTTATCACAGGCCGCATCAGCATTATGGTTGCCCTCAAAAGGGCCAGTTGTATCTGTAAAACCATATAAATGCATCTACTCTTTATCATATTAAATAATTGCCTCTGCATTTGATTATTACTGGCTTTAGTAATAACTAATACTTAAAGTGGATGTAAACCCTCACACAGGGCTTTTTTTCCAGGGGGAACTCAGTTCCACCACCTCTGGCTCAGACCCTTTGGTGCCTGCTCACCACAATCACTTGTAAAGACAGAAATCTGGTTTCTGTGTTTACATGCGACAGCTCTGAACTCTGTGTGTAACCCCCTGAACTCTGCACTCTGTATGCAATGCAATCCTGGTATTTAACGCCCATTTAAGACCCTTCTACTGTCTTTGAAATCTGAACGGGGTCGTGATTGAGTTCCTGCACCTATTTTCTAAGAAAAAAAGCTCTGCCCTCACATATACCCAGTGAAGTGAACAGCCTCAGATGATACACAGGGATGATACAACATCTCCCTACATAAGACTTTCATGTACAGTGCCTTTAAAAAGTGAAATTTTCCACATTTTTCATGTTACAACCAAAAACGTAAAATTTATTTTATTGGGATTTTATGTGATGGAACAACACAAAGTGGCACATTATTGTGAAGTGAAAGGAAAATAAATGGTTTTCATTTTTTTTTACAAATAAATATGTGAAAAGTGTGACATGCATTTGTATTCAGGAAACAACGAACAAGACAATTTTGTTGGGTCATAAAAACTATATATTGTTGTATATAAAAAAAAAATAAAAATAAAAGTTAGGCCCCTTAAAATTCTAACTGGATAGATACTCGGTTTCGTATGCAAGAATATAGATAACAATTTTAGTAGATAAAGACTCACCTGTGTAACCGTGCATGGGTGTACTGTAAAAAGACACCAGTATCTCCACTGCTCTGCAACGCTTGATCCCATTGAAATTGGTAATCTGAAAAAAGTGGACCCTTAAAATCCTGAAATGAAAACAAAAGCATCACCAAGTCAACATTTAAGAAAGTGTTCAGCACTGGATAGGACCATCAATGAATCATGCAAGTAGCTTATAACTGCAGATGTCCAATCACCGAAAGTTAAAGTAATACAAGAGAGCTTTACGTGAATTATAGTGATGAAAATCACTGAAAAAGTCACAGTTCTTAAAGCGGGAGTTCACCGGAAATTTTTTTTTTAACCTTAGATTGATGCTCATTTTGTCAAGGGGAATCGGGTAGTTTTTTTAAAATCGAAGCCGTACTTACCGTTTTAGAGAGCGATCTTCTCCGCCGCTTCCGGTATGGTCTTCGGCACTGGGCGTTCCTATTTGATTGACAGCCTTCCGACGGTCGTATACATCGCGTCACGAGTAGCCGAAAGAAGCCGAACGTCGGTGCGGCTCTATACGGCGCCTGCGAACCGACGGTCGGCTACTTTCGGAAAATCGTGACGCGATAGATGCGATCGTCGGAAACCTGTCAATCAAATAGGAACGCCCAGTCCCGCAGCCCATACCGGGAAGCGGCGGAGAAGATCTATCTCTAAAACGGTAAGTACTGCTTCGATTTAAAAAAAACTACCCGATTCCCCTTGACAAAATGAGCATAAATTTCATGTTAAAAATTTACTTTTCAGGTGAACCTCCACTTTAAAGTGGATGTAAACCTCAGACATGAAACAAAAACATATCCCTGTATAGTGTGTGCCATCTGTGTGTGTGTGTGTGTATGGCCATTCTAAACATCCAAAAGTGGTAAATGTTGAAGACTTTGGTCCTGGCTGCAGTACTAGAAGACGGAGGAGTTTGGACTCGCCTTTCACCAGAGAGGCATGTAATCAGTCTTTTATTGCAAGATGTAATTGTTTAGTTTTGTTTGAGGAACAACTATTGAGGCGGTCTTACACAGCTGGACTACAGTGGCCTGGTGCTGAAATGCACAGGAAACTCCCACCAATCTGGTGGAATGGGTGCATTAAAATACAGGAGAAGATTTGTCCTTGAGGGTGTAAGCTCTAGTGATTAGATTTCTAATCCATCTCAGGGTGATGACAATTAGCACAGGGGTTCCCTTGCAGGGACCTGAAAATAGGACAAATAGGTAATCCATCTTTCTGATCGAAGCTGTAGCTTTGAGGTCAACGCTAATGGCTCTGAATATGTCCAGGCAATGAAGCAAAATGTCCTTCAAATGCTTGGGAGCAGGGAATAAGAATGGTAGGACTATATTCTCTTAAAGGTCGAATGATGCCACTTTTTAAAAAAAAGGATGGTCATGGGTGTAAAATAACCTTACCTGTCGCTCAGTTGGACTGCTTTTAAATGTGCCAAAAGTCTTATGCCGCATACACACGACCGCTTTTCAGGTTGTAAAAAAATTAAATTTTTAATGGTGTAGAAAAAAAAGTTTTTTTCAACCCGATCGTTAAAAAAACGGACTTGCCTACACACGATCGTTAAAAAAAATGCTCTAGCAAAGCACGGTGACGTACAATGGCGCTATAAAGGGGAAGTTCCATTCGGATGGCGCCGCCCTTTGGGCAGCTTTTGATGATTTCGTGTTAGTAAAAGACGATTCAAGCTTTTCAGTCTGTTACAGCATGATGAATGTGCCATCTCCATTACGAACGCTAGTTTTACCAGAACGAGGGCTCCCGTCTCATAACTTGCTTCTGAGCATTCACGCCGTTAAAGCACACACACAACCATTTTTAACGACGTTAAAAACGTTGTGAAAAATTAAAGCATGTTTGAAACTTTTAATGGCCATTTTTTACATCGTGAAAAATGCTCTGGAGCCCACACACGATCGTTTTTAATGACATTAAAAAAAAAAAAAAGTCACTTTTTTTACCACCCGAAAAACGGTCGTGTGTACGCGGCATTAGAATTACAATCTTCCTGTGTACCTCAATAGACAATTAAAAAAATAAAAAATAAATTGTACTAGCTATACTTTGCAGGAGAGGTTATTTAAGGGAATATCCCAGATGGGTTCAAATGGTTGTGTCTGAAGAGCAGAGAACCAAACTGGGAACCCATGGAAGCACAGAATACCACAATGGTGACTTAAAGCCCAAGTTTACCTACGTTCACCAGAAGATTGCTGGGGTTGGGGGGACATCGGACAATGGAAGTTTTCTATAGAAATAAAGGAGAACCAAAAAAAGGGACACACTTAAAATGTGCCAATTGTATAGATAAAGCATAGGCTTTAATGTAAGCTACACCTTGAAGAAAGGTTCTTACAAGGGAGAGTGAAGGCAACGGTCTTTGAAAAAGAATGGACAAAGCTGAAACCTGTCCCTCAGGGTGCTTAACCTCCTGGGCGGTGTTCCCGAGTCTGACTCGGGGTGAGATTTTTGGGCTAGGATCGGTAACCCCGAGTCAGACTCGGGCTCGCCTCGCTGGATGTACAGGGAGTTTTACCGCGCTGTGTGAGCGAGCGGGACCTCGCTCGATTCACACAGTGCCTCCGTGTGACGCCGATCTCCGTTCCCTGCGACGTTACGACGCACGGGGACGGAGAACGGCGCCAAATTCAAAAAAGTAAACAAACACTATACATACAGTATACTGTAATCTTATAGATTACAGTACTGTATGTAAAAAAAACACACCCCCCTTGTCCCTAGTGATCTGTCCTGTGTCATGCATGTCATTTTATATAATAAAAACGTTTCTTTCTCCCTGCAAACTGTAGATTGTCCATAGCAACCAAAAGTGTCCCTTTATGTCAAAAATAGTTTTAGATCAGCTAAAAAACAGCGATAATAAATTATAATCACTTGCAGAATTGTGCGATAGCGATTTGTGGGGAAATTCGTCATAAAAAAAAAAAAAATAATAACAGAAACAATTCTGCAACTGAGCAAATTTCAGTGATTTTGATTTGATTACATTATTGAATAATTTTTATTATAATTATATTATTATTTGTTATAATTATTTATTATATTATAATTTATAATTTTGTTTTTAAAAAAATGTCATACCCGGGATGCCTATTAGAAGCTTGTTTGGTCAGATTTAAGTAAGTTATTTCTAAAAATGACAGACCTACAATATAAAACGCCAAATTTCCTTGCAAATAATGGTACCGCTTTCAGCATGTTTTTTCTGAAAGAATCATACCGCCAGGGAGGTTAAGACTAAATTCTTGATAAGACCTGATTGTAGGAAGACCCGAATGAGAGGAACAGAGTTTTCTCTGGTATTGAAGTGTGTTCACACCAAGCAAGAAACAAATTTCCAGGCATGGTAGTAGATCTTCCTGGAAGTGGCCTTTCTTACCAAAAGATTTTATGGCAAGTACAACATATTTATTGTCTATTGAGGTACACAGGAAGATAGAAATTCTTTGACATTTGGCACATTCAAAAGCAGTTAAACTGAGGGACAGGCAAGAATTACAGAGATCCAACAGATGTGGAAATTATACTACCAGATTATCAGAAGTGTCCAAGCCTTGAACAAAGGCTAGGCGATCCAGATCAGTCAAATTTGAAAAAAAAAAAAAAAAAAAAATTCACTACCCAAGAGAAGGGCATTGAGAATAAACCTTGTGCTCCACACCACACTAAGGTGAAACTGTTACCTAAAAGAATAAAATGGCTGAAAAAGCAATGTGGAGGATAAAACAATCCTTCAGCCCAGGTTCACACTGCTGCGGGATTGAAATTGTGCGAGTTCAGCTGAACTCACATGATTTCATACCTGCATGTCAGTCCGACTTCAGGGGCAATTTCAGAGACATCTGTGTGGGTTCCTGCACAGATATCTATTGAAAAATGCACCCGAAGTCGCCAAATATAGTACAGAAACTACTTTTGGGAATCGGTGCGGCGCCACAATTTGGGCGGTGCTATTTCCAGTAATAGCCACCGATTTGGCATCAATGTGAAGCTGGGCTCAAAATAAAAAAGGAACATCAAACTACCTGAAAGACAAAAAACAAACTTGGACCAACAACTAAGTTGGCCAACAAAAAGGAAAATTCACTAGGGTAAGGCTGAAGCCCAGAATTCCCAATCAGGGGAAGCAAGCTTGGTCAGGGGTATGTTCAGAAGAAACAACCCCCCCCCCCAAAAAAAAAACAACAACACACACCATCAACTTGTCAATCAGCTAGATGCTTAAATAGAACATCCTTAACCCAGCTTCAGGTAAGTGAGGTCTGTAAAAAGACGGTGGGATAGTAACCCCGATACGATTAAGGAAGGTGGTCAACTACACCTGCATAAAAAAAAGTTAGACAGGAGTGAAAATATGTTCTAACACAACCGGCATAAGGAAATTAGAACCAGAAGGTTGAAAAGAAGTCCTTCCAACTCACACCAATAGGTGCGATATCCCCAATGCAAACCTGCCTAATAGTGAATATATGATTTTTAGAATCAATTTTTTTTACTAAAAACTAAACAAAAAACAATTAAAATATATGACAGAATCCTCTGTAAAAGGAGCTAGAGGCAGGAATCCTACCACTAGCACCAGGAATATTAGCTTGATAAGAGTAGGAAAATGAATGAAAGCAAGAAAAAAAACTTCCTTTAAAGGGGTTGTAAAGACAAAAATATTTTCCTCTTAAATGAAAGTCTGACAGTAGCTGGTAAAGTAAAAAGTAATGTTTTGCATTCTAACTAGTTTGATACCTGTTGAAATCGAGCTGTTTTTTTCACCTCCGTCACTCCTGAATCATTATTCTCACTGACTTCCTGGTTTGCGGTGCGCATTCATTCTTGCTACATCACGGCCCAATGGGAACTACAGTTCCCATTAGGCTTAGCCTCTATGCCTGTGAGGGATAGGAGAGCATCTTCACGCAGGGCTGTAGTCATAGGGAGGGGGTGAGCACATTCTGCTTTCCACCATGCAAAACGGCTCAGATGCTGGTGGAAAGCAAGAAGAGGAGAGACAGGAAATTGCATTTTCAAACCCGGATTACTGTGATTTGGAGGTCAAAAGGAAAAATGAGGTAAGTGATATTTAAATGCTCTAGCTTACAGCAATCAATTGATCTAATAAAAAACAAACCTTTAGTGTTCCTTTAAGACCAGTGTGAAATAGTTAGGACCCACGAAAGCTTTTGGACTTGCACTGTCCCCCCCCCCCCTCTTAGAGGAATTGTTGTAATAAGGAGTTTTGTCTACTGACCCTCCAGAGAAGTATTTAAAAAAAAAAAGGAAGTGTGGCAACTTTAGATGGAGGAATCCAGATGTAAAAAAAAACTTGACCCCAAAAAAGAAACGATGTGGACACAAATGACATAATCAAGACTGTCCAGCGCAGGGCGTAATTCACCCAGTCAGTTACTGGCGAGATCTCACATCTTCCCAGAGAAGAATCCATAGGTTGATTCCAGTCCTGGTAGAGGAATGTTTTACATACCAAGTGTACTGGGAAGTCTTTGGAGCTGTAAGAACTCTAAAAAAAGGCCCTATGCTTGGAACAGCCGGCTGATACTCCAACTGCAAGGTAGAATGTACTGCATTAATTCTAATTAGTTGGAATTCCTTATAAATCTGAGTCAGTCATACAGAATCTGCTCAAATAAATACAGTCTTCTGAAGAGTAGACTGAGGGCTCTGAATCACAGTTTGTAGTAGGAAGACTGTTTTCTCTGTATACAGTTGAAGGCATAATTTTTCCATTTTGAGTGAGGTTCTTATTCGGAGTACCTTTAAGATTTTGGTATAATAAGCACAACTTCCTATTTCAATAAAATAAATAACTTACAAAATGAAGTATATTTTGAAGGGTGCTATACCTGTACAATTAGAGCTGCAATCCCAATCTTTTCAGCTGTGTCAGCAGGGTCTTCCGTTGTTTTACTTGCTAAAAAAAAAGTAAAAAGAGCTTAAGCAAATATGTATTTTTGCTACTTTATAAAGTCAATTCAACAAATTGCTACTTCTAGATTTGTTGCACATTACGCGTATGATAGGGTTATCAGGGCTTTTTAAATAACCACGTGTTGAACATGAATTCTTTCAAATCTATGTGATATCACAAAAGACCTTTTGCTTGTATGACATAAAAGGTTTTCTCCTCGAGTAGCCAAATACTGTTGCGCTTAGGTTTTAAAGTGGTTGTAAAGGCTGAAGGCTTTTTACCTTAATGCATTCTCTGCATTAAAAGGTACAAAGATCTTCTATGGTTTGCTCCCCCAAACACTCACCCGAGTCCTATCTACAATGCAGTGGCGTGCCCGAGAGCAGCTGCGCCTACCTCTCTCTCTCTATCTCTCCTCACTGGACTCAGCGAGACCAGCAGGAGCCATTGGCTGTTGTCAATCAAATCCATTGACAGGGCTGAGCCGCACTGTTTGCAATGGACACACAGAGCAAGGCTTGGGATCAAGCCTGCATGTATGCCACTGTAGAAGCAGCTTCCTATGGTGGCAGATGACGAGGAGGAACCAAAAGTGCCGGTGGGGGACCCTAGAAGGAGGAGGATCAGGGCTGCTCCGTGGAAAACTATCTAAAAATCACTTTAAGCACCTGAAAGGGAGCCTGGCTGGTATAGGCTACACTTGCAGCATACTTCTGATACACTAAAAAGACCTTGTCTCCAGACCATGTGCGAGAAGAAAGAAGGTTGTGCTAGGTAATTGCCTTTTTCTTGTCAATTTTTTTTAGCAAGTTTAAAAGAGCACTGTAGCATGATATAGTAATTTATAAAAAGGAAAAACCACTGCAAGGTATCATGTAAAATATTTGTATGCGTTTTAACCTGCAATGTTTTTTTAAATCTGACGACAGGGTCTCTTTTCACAAGGCTTGGTGTATATTTGATTATTATTGATAAACAGTTACAATCTTATGACAACTATATTGTTGGTCATTTTAATTAAAGGCACTAGCCCTAGACCCTGCAACACTTCCCTATTGACCTATCACTGTGGCAGTCAGCCTCCTTGGTCCATTGATTGGCTGAGGGGGCAGGGATATATTATTTTATTTTTTAACAGGATGGATATACATCAGGATACCAGAGCAAGTCCAGGATTCAGGGAATTCCAGGACAACCCATATCAAGTGGATGCAGAGTGCAGACACATGGGTTGTTCTCACTATGTGGTAGAAGCCACTTCAGATATGGCAATATCACTTTCAGTTCAGTTAGAAAAAATAAATAAAAATAATGTTAGTATGCATATGTTGTGATAAAAGCACATTTTTCATTAGGCACTCTACTGTCAACTAGCAAAAGAAAAAAAAAACACAAACAAGACATACTCTCACTATTTGCCATATTTTGAAGCATTCTAGAACGGGCTTCATCCAAAACATCTTCCAGAAAGATAACATCTCCTCTTCTTGTTTGCATTCCCTGTACACGTCCAAATTTAACATGTTGACATCTAAGAATATTAGGAAAAAAACAATGTTACCAGGTACAAAAAACAGAATAGTTCAGAAGCATAAGCCATCATTACATTTTGACAAGGTAACTATTTGAGTATATGTATCATCTTCAAAAGTCACTCTAATGCATCTGTGTAGATAAATCACCATGAGCTGAACAAGAAAAAAAATAAATAAAAATAAAATAATAATCAATTTTCCCACCCATGCTAAACAGTGTGGATGGATGGATGGACCACAGCTTCCAGAATGCAGTCACACTGGGTTAACTTACTAAAAAAAAAAAAAAAAAAAAAAAAAAAAAAAAAAAGAAGGAGTGCAAAATCTGGTGCAGTTTTGCATAGTAACCAATCAGCTTCCAGGTTTTATTGTCAAAGCGTAATTGAGCAAGATGACGTTAGAAGCTACTATGCACAGCTGCACCAGATTCCGAGTGCACCAGTTTTAATAAAGCTCCCCCCATGGTTCAGCTGATATAGACCCCCAGCTCAGTTGATTTTTAAATCAACTTTTGTTGAGCAGGGTAGTGCCGACAGAGCTACTCATGTGTCAAATTCCATCCGATTCACGAAGAATCAGCAAAGACATCTATGGCTAGCTTAAAACTACCTAGGCGTTTCTTTAGATGACAATCAAATTCTTGGGTAAATCATGATACTTGCCTAAGGTCTAAAAAAGTCTTTCTGAAATGGACACTTAAGGAATTTTTATATCACTGTACATTGTAAAATATCAGTACAAAACACAAATCACAGTTAAAGCTATGAAGGCAGCTGTTGTAACCTTTAGGGCTCATTTACACTCACTTCGACTTTAACACACATTAAAGCACCTACCGCTTCAACATGCTTTTATGATGCGTTTTTGATGTTTCTGTGATGCTTGCCAAATGCTGTATGTGTGTGTTGATTTTCTATTAGTTTTAAAAGGGAACCCAAGCTCAATACCACCCTTGTTCTGCAGAACCCCAGGTCATTAGTAACCCTGTTCTGCAGAACCTCACCTCATTAGCATCCCCATTCAGCAGATCCACAGCTTATTAGTACCGTCATTCAGTAGATTCCCTGTTCAGTAGTATCCCCAGCTCTGCTGATGCCCCACTCAGTAGTACCTCAGATTTGCTGTTCTCCCACTCTCTGCTGATCCCCTGCTCAGTAGTAATTAAAGCGGATGTCCGCTGAAAAAAATAAAAATATTAAAAGCCAGCAGCTACAAATACTGCAACTGCTGACTTTTAATATCGGCACACTTACCTGTCTTGAAGTCCAGCGCCGTCCGCAGCAGAGGATGAGCGATCACTCGTCACTCTGCTGCCCCCCCACCATCCTCGGTGAGGGAACCAGGAAGTGAAGCGTTCCGGCTTCACTGCCCGGTTCCCTATGTCGCATGCGCAAGTCGCTGTGCTGACTGGCTCTCGCTGTGTTTTGGGAGCCGAGTGTTTCCCAGAACACAACGGGGGGGGGGACGGGAGGTGACGTCCTGCCCGCAGTCTACCCGCAGACTGTGTGGCAAGAAGTGGGTGCAAATACGTGTCTTTAGACAGGTATCTGCACCCCCCTCCCCCCTGAAAGGTGTTAAATGTGACACCGGAAGGGGGGGGGGGGGGTGGAGACTTCCGATTCGCGGGAGTGAAGGTGGAGCTCCGCTTTAACAGTTTGCGGATCTTCCACTCAGTAGTAACCCCCAGTTCTGCTGATCATCTGGTTTTCTGATTCTCCTCACTCGCCTCCTGCTATGTTGTTCCCATGCTGCACACCATGTGTGACATTTGTTAGTTTCTCCTGCTCTGGTTTCCCAGGTCTGCTGGGATAAATACCCAATGCAATTCCACCACAACTGGCGTTAAATCTACCCTTAGGCAGTATATTAGTAGTAAGACACAGGTATCCGTGCAAGCTATAGGTAGCAATGGAAACAATACACAAGCACATGGAAAGAAGCAGCTAGAAAATGCATTGCTTACTTGCTTACACGTTCTTTCCCAAGAATCTCCAAAATTTTAAACAAATGTTCAAAATGTGTTTGTTGACTTTTATCGGTCTTAAAAGAGACACAAAAAAAATAATTTAAATACAAAATGTTTATATGCATTTTTGGCTAGTTCAAGCTTTGTCTCTGCAAAAACAGTCACATTTTTTTTTTCTTAGAGCAGGAGTAGGCAATATAAGAGGTGGAAATCTACCCAAGCAACATAAAAAAATATCACCGTGGTGCAGAATCTTTTTTTTTAAATATAACTAGCAAGGCCCCATTAAAAAGGATGACCTGAAAAAACTTGTAAAAATATAAGAAAAAACAAAATAATGTTTCTGTAAAAATAAAAAAACTTAAGCCTACTAAAGTTAGCTTCAGTGATAAACTTAGCATTCACTTTCAGTCACAATTTTTCCATGTTCAGAGAGTATTTGTTCACCCCCACAAGTCTGATGTTGGAGTTTCTAGGGCAGTGTACACAGATCAATAGTAGGTAGGTCAGAGGTATAGGAGGTCAGTAGTGGGTAGTGCAGTGCACACAGGTCAGTGGTATGCAGGGTAGTGTACAGACGTCACCAGGACAGAGGATAAGGGTCAGGGCAGAGGTCAGCGTTCAGAGGTATATAGTAATACAGAGCGCAGGGTCAGTGGAATGTTAGCAGAGGTCAGATGTACATAAGGCACAGTGCAACAGTCAGTGGTGTACAACAAGCATCTGCATGTTGTATCTACAACCCTGGCCATTAATAGTTTCCTACTCCCAGGCAGCCGCCTCTTGAGGTGGCAGGTGTGGTCAGGAGCTGGCAGCATATTGGGTCATGATCTACCCAAGTAGATCACGATCGATGGCTTGGTTACCCCCACCTTAGAGTATCTACACCCAAAAACAAAAAACTTAATATATTGCAGCTTACCAGTCCTTAGATGTGCTGGCTGCATGCGTTATATTCTTTATTCCCCCCCCCCCCCCCCAAAAAAAATCCTTATTTTCAATTAGCCCCATTTAGTTACTACTAGAGTTTTACATTTATAAAAACTCAGACATAAAACTAGTACATTTATAAAGAAGTGTAATTGCATACCACATATATCATTTCATCAAAGGTATATTTCTCCATGCGATCAATTGCAGCTGCTAGATCCCTATAATAATAATAATAATAATAATAAAGTAAAAAGGATGTTTAAAACATGAAAAACAAAAAAGTAGGATGAATGAATGATTTTCGTTATCGGTGAGACTTCTAAATGTCTGCCAATAATAAAATCACATGGCCAATTACAATTTCAACTGACAACTAATAATTTCTTGCTTCTCTACATCCTACAAATTGCCACAAGTTGATAGGAGCACATGAATGTCAGAGAACTGAAACCAATTCAGTATTGTATTTTGTAAAATAAGAAAAAAAATGGCTAAGCATATCAGTCATGAAGATGCCAAAAGTTAACATGCTTTTTGACACGCTAAGAATTCACTGAACTCGCTGAACTGCCAGGTAAAAATCTGTTAAGGGGATACCATTTCTGGTGCAGTACCCAAATTTAATGAGCATTGCAGTATGAACAGTTTACATGTTTACATATTAGGGCAAGGTGAAATTAAAGGCCACACACACACACAGGATGTTTCGCAAAAAAAGCGATTTGATGCTTGTAAACTTGTGTATCGCGTTTAGGCGCATCAATCGTTTTTTCTGCTAAAACTCTGCTGCTCTTGGACAGACTAGATGTGGGTTTTTTTTCTTCTGTTCATGTGCATAGACACACAAGCTAATAGGCCTCTAGGAGCAGCTAAAAAGGAAAAAAAAAATCCCATGTGCATGAGGCCAAAAGCAGACCTCCAAAAGAGATGAGAGAGAGAGAGAGAGAGAGAGAGAGAGAGAGACTCATTCATATACTGGTTTTCCTTCCACAGTCACAGGTGTTATTTAAAAGAGAAAGTCAGGGTGTGAAAAATTAAATAAAAAAAAAAAAAATACACAACCACATGCACTGAGAGCTGAGCGATCAAAGACTGCCGATTGCTTGGTTCTGGCTCTTTCCTCTTCCGCTCACTGGAGCACTGGGCTGAGGAGAGGGTTTGAGTGGCTGGCTTAGGCGCTCATCGAGAGGCTGAACCATATGCCGGTCCAGGGATCTGGGGGGATCCTGACATTAAAGTCGTGATTCTTGCAGAGCCTAGACTAGCTGAGTGACGTCAGGAGTGCAGAATGAAGTGAACCACTGTGATTCCCAGGAGAGGTAGTGTCAAAAAGCTTTGGTTCCATTTCTCCTTTAACTGCAGCCCTTTCAGACAGGGCTGTGTGGTGTGGAAGAGCTGTGTAAAATCTTAAAACCATATGGACAAAACAAAATGTTTTGGCAGGTAAAAATAGCTCCAACAAGTTTTCTTCAAAATATTGTGCGGTTTGCCAGAATTTCAATGTTAGGGCTTAAAGCTTGTTTCCTCCCACGTTTTTTTTTTTTTTTCCAAGTCAGCATCTACAAACACTGTAGCTGCTGACTTAATAAGGACACTTACCTGTCCTAGGCGCCCGCGATGTCAGCCCCCCCGAGGCCACTTTTGTCGAGAAAAAAAAAAACACACATCCCCCTCTGGGAGATCTATGTACATTAGCAAGGATTTTACCACTTTGTTGCAGAACACCTCCAGGTATATTGCATTACATTTGCAGAAAAAAAAATTACATTGCTGCATATTAAAAAAGGAAAGGTAATTTTTAATAACATCCAATTACAATAAGACGCATGTCACAAATTCTATACGCTATATTATTTTCTGTTTACTTGGTATTTTTCCCCCCATGAAAAAAGTAAGAAAAGTAAGATGGGGGGAAAAAAAACAAAAAAAACAGTGCAGGTTTAATACAGGACTGATGCTTTTCAAACCATTATTGATGCCAGGTTTTATTGGTTTTTGTAATGGGTTAAATCAAAATTAGTAAACGTAAAAAGTACTTTTAATTATTCTTTTTTGCAAAATGTTGAATTGTAAACACTGCATACCACTGAATCAATGATCATACCTTGTAATATATAAAGCTGTCCCATCACTACGCATCACTGTAGAGTGAGTGGAAAGATCCCCTTGCTCTGAAAGATCCACCACTATTTTACCATCACTAAAAAATAAATAAAAAATAAATAAAAAAAGAAGGATGAAAAAAAAAAAAAAAAAAAAAAAAAAAAAAAATTATATATATATATATATATATATATATATATATATATATATATATATATATATATATATATATATATATATATATATATATATATATATATATATATATATATATATATATATATATACACACACATATACATATATACACATATACACACATATATACACACACACACACACACACACACATATACATATATATACACACACACACACACACACACAATAACCATATGATTTTTTGGCTGCCGACAGTTAAGTGGACTATAACAGAGAAAAACAACTCACCCTGTTGTCTTTAGCATTCCTTTGCTTTTAAGCAACTTCAGAATATCTTGAGCCTTTTCTGTGTAAAAGGACTCGCCAGAGTATTCATCAAACCGCACACCAAGACGCTAAAAATAGGCAGGAAACAAATTGTAGTGTCGTTTTTTTAAAATATAATTTTACAATATCTTAATTTGATATAACAGGCAAAGTCTAAATCACGTTTGAAGATTTATTTTGGGTGCAAAGAGGTATATTGCATTATTTTGTCACCGTTATTAATTTTGTGATAAAAATAAAAATAACGTGGGAGCTAAATATTTACATTGTTCAGACATAGCCACAAGCATTTGCAGCAAAATAACGTAAACTCAGCTGCCCAAGCTTGGGTTTAGAGGCCAGAAATGGGCAGCTAATAAACTTGTGATAGTGAAGCTTACTTTATAGACTTTGGCATATTCCTCAATGCTCAGATCTCTGAAGTGTGTCCACAGGGAAAGAGCCTGCGGATGTCCATTCTCTAGTCTCTGCATAAAATCCTGTGCAGACTGCTTTATATCGTCATCTTTTTCTGCTGTAGCACTGACTTTCACGTACACCTAGGTAAGTAAAACAGAATCAGTGAAACATTTCCTACTATTCTTTCTCATTTAATTCTCTCATCTTTAAATGCAAAACACTGTTTTTTTTTCCAGCCAGTAAAGAAGTGTCTTAACTGAAACCAAATACTAGCCGTTCTCCCAAAACCACATGAATGCATGTATCTTAACAACCACTTTTACAGGTAAGCCTAGATTAAGGCTTACCTGTAGGTGCTCGAAATATCTCCCAAACCTACACAGTTTAGGAGATATTTACAAATGAGACGGGCGCCGAATGTCTATGGCGCATGCGCACGTTAGAAACGGCGAGCATGCCGTTTCTAAAGGAGATCGTACCGTGACTGGCGGCTCCCGTCATCGTGGCTCCGGCCAATCACAGGGTCAGAGCCGCGATACACGAAATAAAAAATAGACGCTTCGTGGAAGAGGGGGACATCGGTGACATCGCAGGCTTTGGTTTCAGGTAAGGGACACATAATGGGATACTATGCGATGCATAGTAGCCCATTATGCTTTACCTTTGCAGGGAAACAAAGAGGAAGTAAAACCCAACAGGGTTCCTCTTTAAATGTGGCGATTAGCTAAACATACCAGTAAAATAGAATTTTATATTTAAAAAGTAGCAAATTCAAAAGAATCTCATTTAGAAAAAATTAGCAAGTAGCACGGTTGCTGATGAACACCCATTTTCACCATATGTAATAAGTAACAACCCATGCAATCCATACATACAACCATATGTAACAAGTAACCACCCATGCAACCCATACATAGAACCATATGCAACAAGTAACCACCCATGCAACCCATACATACAAATAAACAAAAACAAATACGTTCAGATATTAAGTTATGTACAATAAAATGGAATGACACGTATTGGAATGAAAGTATTGAACACACTAATGCTTCGTACACACAATCGGATTTTCCAACAGGAATTATATGATGGGAGGCGGTTGTCGGAAAATCTGACCGTTTGTATGCTCCATCGAACAATTGTCCGATTTTCCGCAAACAAATGTGGGATAGCATGCTTTAAAATTTTCCGCCAGCAAATGTGTGTTGTCGGATTATCCGACCGTGTGTACACCAAAGGGTGGCGCTAAAGAGCTAAAAAAAACACATTGTTTCATGTTTGTTGGCTGACAATTCTTTGCCGTTTGCATGCAATACAAGTTCCTAGCCAACACCCATCGGACAAAAGTCCTACACTTTGTCCACAGAAAATCCAATCGTGTGTATTTGGCTTTAGGCTTCTGAGAGGTGTTTGGCTTCAAGATATACTATGGGGAAAATAATAATTTGATCCTCTGCAGATTTTGTACGTTTGCCCACTTACAAAGAAATTAATGGTCTATAATTTTTATCATAGGTGTATTTTAAATGATAGACAGAATATCAACCAAAAATCCAGAAAAAACACAATACAAATATTATAAATGGAGTAGCAATTGGGTAAAATAAGTATTTGATCCCCAAGCAAAACATGACTTAGTACTTGGTGGAGAAAGCCTTGTTGGCAAGCACAGAGGTCAGATGTTTCTTGCAGTTGGTTTCCAGGTTTGTACACATCTCAGGAGAGATTTAGGTCCACTCTTTACAGATCTTCTCTAAAACCTTAAGATTTCTTCGCTGTCACTTGGCAACTCGAAGTTGCAGCTTCCTCCATAAATTTGCAACAGGATTAAGGTCTGAAGACTGACTAGGCCACTCCATGACCTTAATGGGCTTCTTCTTGAGCCACTACTTTGTTGCTTGGCGGTACGTTTTGGGTCATTGCTATAATGGAAGAACCATCCACGACCCATCTTCAGTGCTCTGGCTGAGGGAAGAAGGTTCTCATTCAAGATTTTACAATACATGGCCCCGGCAAAGTGGGCCTGTACCTTTAGCAGAGAAAAAGCCCCAAAGCATAACGTTTCCGCCTCCCTGCTTGACTGTAGGGATGGTGTTAAGGTTATAGTCAGCATTTTTCTTCCTCCAAACACGGCAAGTCAAGTTAATGCCAAAGCTCCAAATTTTGGTCTTATCTGACCACAGCACTTTCTCCCAATTCTTCTCTGAATCATATATGTTCATTGGCAAACTTTAGACAGGCCTGTACATGTGCCTTCTTGAGGAGGGGGACCTTGCGGGTGCTGCGGAATTTCATTACATGTTCGGAGTATTGTGTTACCAATGTTTTTTTGGGGACTGTGGTCCCAACTGCCTTGAGATCATTCACAAGCTCCTCCCATGTAGTTCTGGGCTGCTCCCTTACTTTTTAACAAAATCTGCAGGGGATTAAATTATTATTTTCCCCACTGTATGTTTCTACACCCAGTTTCCAGCAGGATCAGCAATAATCTAACATCTATCAGACATTACTGGCTGCTCGTCACAGATGTCTCAGAGCAGCTAAACATCTAACTGCCCTCTGGTGTATATGGACTAGCTGTGATTTATTGAAAAAACAAACTTACCTCAAAAAGGTGTTGTAAAGGATTAGCTCTAAGTTTCTCTTCACATCCATACTTGTTGAATCCAGCACCCAATAGGCCTAGATTAAGAGAGGTTTTAAAACTATTACATTCCATTTACTTGTTTTCTGTCTAAATCATCGTACTTATGTGGCGCTACAGATCTATTAACCAAGGATTACCCATCTCTCACCCTGTGTGTCCTCCCACTTCTGGCACTCATGTTTGTTACCTCTGCCTGCTGCCTATACTAACCCTGGCCTGTTTATTTATCCTCTGATGAAGTCACGTGACGCAACGCATAAGAACATCTAGACGTGACGCGGAGGCCCTGCCCGACCAGAATTTTGATTCACGTTTTTTAAACATATGCTTGTAAGCAGTTTTCATTTAATAAATTCTCTGTTTTTAAACGTACTTCACGATGGGAGCTTGTATCCTTTTGTTTCCTTTCTGCCGATCTCTGCATCCCACAGCGAGCCTCCATTTTGTTGGAGACCAGGAGTCACATTGTAGATACCAGGACGCCGCAGTGTCTAGAATCCATCAAGTTTGGCTGCAGCCATTTAATGCTATAGACCTACAAGGGGGAGGTAAGCGCTCTGTGAGCCCACTATCTAAGAAGACCCACCTGGGAAGAATTCGTGTGTTGCAATTGGTAGCACTGATCTGAGAGCAATTGGACACTTATCACTCTGTATTTACTGATTTTTTCACAGATTGAATATTAGCAACCAAAACATTCAGGCTGTTTACCACTTCACCTATATTCCTCCATGGATTTGATCTGTTTTAAAGCACATGGCACGGTTGTGCCACATTGATTGATATCATTCATTAGTTTCATTATTATTTTGTTCACGATTTAGGGTATTTAGGATTGCGCTCATCACTGGCCTGTTTATTGACTACATTTTTGCCTGCTGCCTATACTAACCCTGGCCTGTTTATTGACAATTCTGCGTGCTGCCTGGAGCAGTCATTTGCCTGTTGCTGACCATATCTGCTTGCACTTAAACTAATCCATTTACACATCCCTCCATGTTCCTATGAGACACCAATCCAGGCCATCCCCTGTGGACAACTGCATCCCTGAAACCACAGGAACTCTTCTTCCTATCTTCAGGCTTCAATACTTGGCTTATAGGAACTGAGACCGCTATAGGTGACATTACACTAAGCTATATTCTCTGATCACTTGTACAGAGGCGACAATTACGATGCATTGGTTTTGACACAATTGGTTGATTGTTTGATACACAAAATACAATGTCGGGTACATAACAGTCCAGAAAAATTCTCACACATGTGGTATTGGAAAATCGTAGAATGTGCTTTGGGGTGTAGTTCTAAGTCCATGCTGTGAGAGAAATATCCTAATAAGTTGACAAGCGTGTGTGTGCGTGTTATATATATATATATATATAAAAAAAAAAAAAAAAAAAAAAAAAACACAACAACAACAACACACATTTTATAAAAACATCTTAAATGTGGTACGTTAAATTGGGTCATTTTGTGGGCGTTTCCACTGTGCTAGTGCTCCAGGGGATCAAAAAAATGTGATTGGTAGCTACAGAATAAGATGTTCAATTTATGCCTCTGGAATTCCCGAATCCGCTCCTTGGATTCTGGAGCCCATCTATGTATCTAGGCTGTGACAAAGTCTCACGCATGTGGCATCGCCACATCGGAGTAGCAAAATGTGCAGGTGTAATTCTAAGTATGCCTATGATGAGGGTTAGAAATATCTTTTATTGTGAAGTTAGTTTTGCTTTAATGTGTTTAAATTAGTATGTAAGGTCCTTATGGCAATAAATGGCTGACACCTCCATGTACCAACCAGCTTCTTAGTCATAAGCTCTGGCCTTAAAACCTTTAACCTTATGCTCTCTACTATGACCTTATCATTGATAGGTTACCCTTCCAAATAATAATATGGCAACTCATGTGGGAGAGGGGCAAGGCCAAAGCCAACAGATAGTAAGGTACAAGGGCCCTACAGCTATCAAGGGTGGTTTACGAGTACAATTACTTGTGTGGAATAGTTCAATAAATGGTAATTTGGGTAATACACAAGGTTGGTGGGCCCTTCTTGCTTCTTGTCGTCATTTTTGAGCATTACCCAGATTGCAAGAGGGCAAGATATTGAAGTGAGCCAGAGAGTCTGCTGCATGATGATGGATATAATTACCGGCCACTAAGGCTGCATTCACACCTGAGCGACAAAACGCCCGACGCCGGACGCTTCTGCCGCTAGAGGGGAGAATTCCCATTGCTGTCTATGGAGATGGTTCACATCTCATAGACGCCGAATGCCTGTCGCCTGAAAAAAAGTCCCGGACCCTTTTTTTCAGGCGACATTGGCGTTTGCCCATTGACAGCAATGGGAAGACTTTGAAAAAAAAAAAAAAAAATTGAAAGTTTCACACTTGCGGCAAAATACGCAGCTACCACCGAACGCGGCTGTCGCTTAGGTGTGAATGGAGTCTGACACTTGAGCACCAAAATCTTTTTTTTTTTTTTTTTTTTTTAACTACACACTGGAAACCTCTCATGTTAGAACACACAACTGCATGTAGTCCTTTCAAGTGGTAAGCTGCTTTAAACATAAAACATTATTCAATAGGTATAGATTTATCACAAAAACATTCATTGCTTTATTATGCTTAGTAACACTCACCAAACTGAAAGCCCCAGTCACCCAGGTAATTCATTCTTATAACTTTACAACCAACTGCCTCCTTCAGATTAGCAATAAAGTTTCCTGGAAACAGAAAAACCTATTCAGGTTCAGACATTTTTCATTTAGGGTAGAAGCGGATGATGAAGAAAGTGCAGAGTTTGGAAATGATAGATTTATAAGAAAGACAACCCTTTACAAATCAATACAATTTTGATGGGAAATTAAAAAAAAAAAAAGTGTTTCTCACCAATTATTGTGGAACGCAAATGTCCAACATGAAATTTTTTGGCAATATTGGGTGAACTGCAAATGTAAGCAAAAAAGACAACTTACTGTGATGTATCCCATACAAAAAAAAAAAATAATCACATTGTAAACACATGGTATTCATTCCAAAGTGTTTTATTTATTTATTTTATATTTTACAACATCACTCCAGACAAAATATTTTTTTAGTATTGGGCAGATGGAGGAGTTAGGTTTCTGTTGTCTACCTTTCCAACCTAGGATACACTAACCTAGAGCTAGCATTAAGCCACCTGAAAAGTCTTGCTGTCACATGACGCCAAAATTAAGATGACAGAGAAATAAATTATATATATATATATATATATATATATATATATATATATATATATATATATATATATATATATATATATATATATATATATAATTTTTTTGTACTCACCGTAAAATCCTTTTCTCTGAGTCCATGGACGGACACAGCTCCTTAAATCTTGACTTGGAAAAAACATGAAATACCCCCTCAAGGGTGGGACTTTATAAGTGACACAAACACGTGAATGAGTAGAAAAATATATAGCAAATTTATTTAAACAATTTAAGTAAGGACATCGTATAGTGTCCTAGCAAGGATAAAAAACCACATGCAAGTGGTATACAGATCCTATTTGTAAAGCAATAAAACAGACATGAGACAAAAATTGGTCCAACCCGACAGCCGTTTCGGTATCTGTGATCCTTCTTCAAGGGGTATTACAGACGATCATTGTGTCAGAGAAATACATGTAGTCAATAAGATCTGTAGATAGAGTCCTGTCTCAGTGTGAAAGTACGCCAAAAACAAGGGGAGAATGCTGTATATGGAGATCAATGTCTCTGTGTTCACGGGGAGGATATACAATCATAGCCTACCAAAAAGGTCCACGCCAGATATGGAAATCCATATAGGAGAAGGTATGCATGTGCCAGAGAACAAAAGTTCAGCCACAAGGAGACAAACTACCCAGATTATCCTATGTTTCAGGAAGGGTGGATTGCTGGGTGATCGCAGGCAGAGATCACTGCATGTGAGAAGTCTCCATAAGTCCAGCAGACGCCATGACAGTCATGGCGTCTGCTGGACTTATGGAGACTTCTCACATGCAGTGATCTCTGCCTGCGATCACCCAGCAATCCACCCTTCCTGAAACATAGGATAATCTGGGTAGTTTGTCTCCTTGTGGCTGAACTTTTGTTCTCTGGCACATGCATACCTTCTCCTATATGGATTTCCATATCTGGCGTGGACCTTTGGTAGGCTATGATTGTATATCCTCCCCGTGAACACAGAGACATTGATCTCCATATACAGCATTCTCCCCTTGTTTTTGGCGTACTTTCACACTGAGACAGGACTCTATCTACAGATCTTATTGACTACATGTATTTCTCTGACACAATGATCGTCTGTAATACCCCTTGAAGAAGGATCACAGATACCGAAACGGCTGTCGGGTTGGACCAATTTTTGTCTCATGTCTGTTTTATTGCTTTACAAATAGGATCTGTATACCACTTGCATGTGGTTTTTTATCCTTGCTAGGACACTATACGATGTCCTTACTTAAATTGTTTAAATAAATTTGCTATATATTTTTCTACTCATTCACATGTTTGTGTCACTTATAAAGTCCCACCCTTGAGGGGGTATTTCATGTTTTTTCCATAACTCTAGGGATGTGGTGACTTACAAACACTGACATTCTCCTGATTGTGGGGTCCCTCTTTTTCATAAATCTTGACTTGATAAGTGGGTTATGTTACCTGTTTACAGGAGAGGACTAGGCAGAAACATGTTGGATAATTAAATACATGTTAAATTAACAGAGGGGCGGTCCCTCCAGACATAACCCTCCTCACTGCAGCATGCAGCCTCAGTTTCGTAACAAGCAGAACAAACCTAAAAAGGAGGGGTTGGTGCCGTGTCCATCCATGGACTCAGAGAAAAGGATTTTACGGCGAGTACAAAAAATCCAATTTTCTCTTTTCATCTATGGACGGACACAGAACCCCAAAACAAGAGCTCCTCGACGGAGGAGGTGCAACTTTAAACGGTCGCCTGCAAGAACTAGTGGCCGAAAGAAGCATCAGAAGATGCACACACAGCAACCATGTTAATTTAAAAAAAGCGTGAACGGACGACCAAGTCGTTGCCTCGCACACCTGTGAGACCGATGCATGATGTCGGAAAAAAACCCAGGAAGCACCAATTGCCCTGGTCGAAAGTGCCGGAAAAGGGGGGCCCGCCCCTTAAAGCGGTGGTTCACCCTGAGTTTACACATTCTGTCTATGCCAATGCTATTCATAGACAGTAACCAAATGATTTTTTTTTTTTTTTTTTTTTTAAGAGCTCCTTACCCCTTTTTCGGAGCTGTTTCCGACCTGTCACTCAAAATCCCCCGCGGGGAATGGGCGTGTAAGGCCATTCTCCCCCGTCCTGTCAATCAGCTCCGGAGACGCGATGTGCTCAAATCGCGCGAGATCTCGCCGGTCACGTGAGTACGCCGGCCGTTGCTTTGGCAACCGTGTAGTGTTGACGGCGACGCTCGCCGTCAACACTGCACATGTGCGGGATAGAGCGGTGAATGCTGGGAGGCCAGCATTCGCCCTATCCCGGAAGAAGACCCTGTCGGCTTCACAGTGCCCACAGGTAAGATGGAAACGTCCATCGCCTAGGAATATAACATCTAATTTACTGTATTACAGCGCTTCGGCCGGCCTAAGGACTGGGACACCCTGTTAGTGTGGGAGTAGAGGTACGTCCTGTAGATTACAGAAAAAAAAAAAAAACGATATCCCGCGGAACCACCACTTTAAGAGTATAGGCCTGTATGACGGTCTGCCTAAACCACCGAGAAAGGGTGGTCGACGAGACCGCCAGGCCCTTTTGTGGACCAGACACTGACACAAAAGAGGGTCAGATCTCCAAAACTGAGCCGTAGCAGGCAGGTACACCCGCAAAGCGTGTACCACGCCTAAAGTATGAAAAGCAACCTCTGTAGGATGCGCCGGCCGAGGACATAAGGATGGAAGAGCAATGCCCTTATTGAGGCGAAAGGCCGAAACCACCTTCGGAAGAAGGAAAGGTCGCGGGCGCACCACCACCTAATCCTTATGGAGGATCAAGCATGGCGGCTTGCAAGACAAGCCCGCCAACTCAGAGACCCCTCTAACAGAGGTAAAGACCACTAAAGTGTCAAGAGAAAATCTCTGATGTTTCCAAAAAGGAAGGTTCCTGAAGAACCAAGAGCACCAGAGTCAAAATTAATGGGGGAAGAGATGGGCCAAGAGGGAAAAGTATATGACAAACTCCCTGCACAAAAGGAGGTACCCACCAGGGAACGGGCTGCAAAAAGGCCACTGTAAGAACACAGCCAAGGCTAAAATCTGCCCCCAAACGGTGCTTAAAGCAATTTGAGATCCACTCCAAGCTGTAAAAACAGCAGGACCCTGGCCACGAGTACGTCCGTGGACGTCCCTTTATCTCTTCGCACCAAGAGATGTAGGCCTGCCAGGTGCGACGGTAGATCCTCCGGAAGAAGACTACCGTGCCCTCAGCATGGTTGAGATGACCGAGTCGGACAGACCCCGGTCTCTTAAACAGAAGCCCTCCCCCATCACGAAGCACAGAAAATTCTGTGCCATGTGCAAAACGGGACATGCATGTATGCGTCCCTGCGGAACTACCCAACATTCACAAAGGTATTATTCAGGGCCGGAGGCCCATAGAAAACCCCAAACCTCCCGTCCTGCAAGAAAGGTAAAATTACCCGCAGCCTAGCAAGTCCCACACTGCCCAAGGCAGACCGACAAGCCGGGAGAGGAAGACACGAGGAAAGAACTCTGTTCTGTGGATAGGATTAAACCCTATATAGTACTCCAAAGAGACCACCTCGCAGACCCACTGGTCAGAGAGCAGGGAGGTTCACTGAATTGTGAACCTGTAAGCAGCCCCCCCCCCACCTAGAGCAGGGAGGGAAGGCTACATACATTGGCGGGATTTGATCGGCTTACGCACCCAGGGACGGATTAGTCCCCCAGCTGAGCCTTTGTCGGCCCGGGAGGGTTGCCCTTTAATAATACATACACATAGTGTGTATTAGGGGTGCAACGGATCAAAAAACTCACGGATCGGATCGATCCTCGGATCAGGAGTCACGGATCGGATCATTTTCGGATCAGCAAAAAAAAAAAAAAGGGTCCGTTTTTTCATTGGTAAAAAAAAAAAAAAAAAAAAAAAAAAATTATATATATATATATATATTTTTTTTTTTTTGCTGTAAAAACATCAAGATTGTACAAGTCCCAAACAGCCTCACCTGCTTCCTCTTTAATCCACACCTGTGAATTGCTATTGTGCTCTTTTTTCCCCCCTTCCCCCCCCCCCCCCTCCTCTCACACCAGTGCTTCACTGCTAACATTCCCATTCAGCTTGCTAGAGCCCAGTGCACAGCGTGACACGCCTCCCCGGGGAGGCGTGTCACGCTGGGCTCTGGCAAGCAGACTGGCCGCCGCTCCGGAGCTAGGCCGAAGCCGGGGACTTTCCTAGGCCTAGGCTCCGGAGCGCTCCGCGGATCGCGGGGTGTGCCGATCCGAACGGGGTGGCCCGTTCGGATCACGGATCGGTGACGATCCGTTACACCCCTAGTGTGTATGTATATTATGTAGGTGTATGCACACATGTCTTTGGAGGGTGGGAAGAAACCGGAGTACCCGGAGGAAACCCATGCAGACAAAGGGAGCGACAATGCAAGCTCCAGGTAGATTGGTGTCAGTGTCCGGACTCTCTTGCTGCCAAGTAATAGAGTTACCCATTACACCACCGTGTGCATAAATCCATCTCTGAAGCAGAAGCCCTGAATAACCTGGGCGCAACATTCAATGAAGCATCACAGACCTATACGAGGCCCTGGACCAGCAGGTCCTCTAGCCTAATAACTTTGGGAGAGAGTCGGTGTTCCTCCACTGTCTGGTGCAAAATGCGCACTCCAAAAGGGACTGAGACCCCAGGGTAGTGGCCACAAGTCAGACCCCACCAAGGTAAACATGGAAAGGGCCAGTACTTCGGATCTTCTTCTAACAGTCAGATCCATACAAGCAGGGACTCCCGCAATAGGGAGAGTGGTCATCTATACATGACACCCGGAGGGTCCACCACCGGAGAAGAAGCCCACCTCTTGAAAGGGCTCTCCTCAAAGGGGCACTGAACCACCAGGCTCTGAGGGACTACAAAAGCCCTCAGCGGCTTTTACCATTCCGCATCTTAGAAATTATCAAAGAAGGGCACAGAAGGAAAAAAAACCTACACTGAGCGGTCTGACTTGTGTGATCCAAAAAAGACTGAGCCCTCAGCGGAAATCCAGCTGCACTATCCAGCTTAAGAGAGTCCCTTACAGCAGTGAGAAGCGCACCCATAAATGCCTTAACCTGCACCGACCCAGGTATGTGGTCCATGGCTCCATAACAGAGCATTCCCCAGGGGATAACGGGGGGAGGGGGCACT
>NC_053492.1:241970101-242082601 GCF_905171775.1 Rana temporaria
TATTGAATCTCCTCCAAGTTTAAAAGTGTTTCCAAATAGCAAAAGTATGACAGTATGTTTACCAATTGTGCAGATAGTAGTAATTAGAGGCGTTTCACTTATAATATGTTACCCAACACTAAAACATTAAAGTGAATGCTCTATTTGCTCTCAGTAGCAAGAAGAACAAACCCTGTGTATGGCTTAGGCACTGATCAGAACCATAGGGTTAAAGACTGCCATTCCTTCCTACTGGAATGTAGTATATTTGGTGCCTGGAATTTGGCCATTCTGGCACCCAAGGCTTCATTGTGGAGAAGGAAGATGGTAGTGTGTCACATTATTCCCTTACCAATAAATACCAGGTATTTATTTTCTTAAAGTGGCCAAATGGAGAGGCAGATGAACAAAGAGAAGGTGAGTATATGCAAGGGAGATGGGTAGGTATTTAAAGCCCATTTTCAATTACAGCCTAAAATACAGCTTTCTCTGAAATACTCACCTTCCCAGTGTTCTAAGAACCTGGGCTTTAAGTAAACATGTTGCTCAAAGTAGACAAAGCACAGGATTACTTTAATTTTAAAAGTAGAAACTGGCCACAAAACTTGACCATTAAAATAATGGTAATTAGACTGATCACTTTGCAATATAATGCACACTTTGCTAGGGGGTTTTCCCTTAGCTTAGTGAATGTGGTAAAAAAATTATTTGAAAATAATTCCCGATCATGTATAATAGCCAAAATAGAGGGGTGCTAAATGACAGATGAGGTTTAATTTTGAAAAATTGAAAGTAATGCACTTGGCAAGTAAGGCTGGCAAATTATTAGCATACATCAAAAAAGGTATCTACTGAAGAAATATAACTATAATTCTGCCACTTTACAAATCTCTGGTTAGGCCACACGTTGAGAATATGGTCCAATTCTGGTCACCAATCCTCAGGAAGAATGTCACTAAACTGAAGAGAGTCCAGAGGAGAAGAAGAAAAAGAATGACAACAAAGCTTATAAGGTGGCTGGAGGACCTCAGTTATGCAGAGCAACTACAAATATTAAACTTGTTCTCAATGGAGAAGAGATGCTTAAGAAGGGATGTAATCACAATATACAAACATTTGAACAGTGACTCCAACATTGGGAGAAAACTGTTTAATCCTAGGTCACTAAAGAAGACATGTGGCCATTTACTGTTAAGCCGCGTACACACGATCGGTTTGTCTGCTGAAAACAGACCGACGGACTGTTTTCATCGGACAAACTGATCGTCTGTGGGCCCCATCAGTTTTATTTCCATCGGTGTAAAAAAAAAAGAACATGTTTTAAATTTTTCCTATAAATAAAAAAACAATAGAAAAATCCAATCGTCTGTGTGGAACTCCATCGGTCAAAAATCCATGCATGCTCAGAATCAAGTTGACGCATGCTTGGAAGCATTGAACTTAATTTTTTTCGGCTCGTCGTAGTGTTGTACGTCACCGCGTTTTGGCACGATCGGATTTTTGACTGATGGTGTGTAGGCAAGACTGATGAAAGTCAGCTTCATCGGATATCCGACGAAAAAATCCATCGGATTAGATTCTATCAGATATCCGATCGTGTGTACAGGGCTTTAGAGTTGTAAGGATGTGGAACTCCCTTTCACAGCTTGCAATGTCGGGGGCTGTATAGATAAATTCACAAAATGTTTAGATCTACTTTAGATTTAGATTCTTAGTAAACACAATGTATAGGGATATTAAAAATAAAGGCGACATAGAAACACAAACACACTCAGGTTGAACTGGATGAACCGGTGTCTTTATTCAACCCTACCAACTATCTAACTATGTGAATGATAGAAGTCAACAGAAATTTTACCAGATTCACTAAAGGGAAAATGTCATTGCAATGTGTAAATTCCCTTGCAAAGTTCACAGCCCATTTGTCTTATTAAATCAACCTCAGAATATCTTCAGTGACAGATTAGCTTCAAAAACAGCGCACGTGGAGCTATAAACTGCTTAGGATACTTTCAGATCTCATATTTTTTTGCACACATAGAGATTATGTCCGTTCCCCTTTCTTCCCATATTTTACTAATTCTTTAATGTGATTTACATCCTTATTGACCAATGAGAAAAAGAGACCATTGTTTCACTAAAGGTGGCCAATGCTTATTTTTTAATCATATGCAGGGTTGTAATTGTTCAGGACTGTCACAAATTTACTTTATCTCTTACTTTATTTCCCTGAATAGCTGCAGTGTCAGATTATGCAGACAAAGGCTTTTCTGTAAGGATGTTCTATTTTATATATATGTATATATATATATATATAAACTGAGAAACTGAGAATAATCCATAATTTTCGTTTTTATTGTAACAAGTAATTACATGAGAATGATGACTGATTGCTACAGATTGTTACTCATTTCGGCCTATTGATTACAAATCACAGTGCTAAAGTGCAAATGCAGTAACACATAGCAAAAAAAAAATATATGTAATATTATACTCAAAGAGCAATGCTGATATGTTGCTTTGGAAAACTTAATTTTGTACATTACCTAATAGAATTATCTTGATTATTTGCTTAAGCAGTACACTTTTCAAAATGCCATAATAGAAAATTGTGATGTATCACTTGTTGTGGCTGTTCTTTTTTTTTTTAACTGCATAAAATCAAATTGTCTGTGTTACCTTAAGCCTAGGGTTCCTAAACTAATTTCTAAACCAAATGGACAGTTCACTGATTTTAGGGGACCAGATTGTGGCCAGTGAGAGTAAACAATGCTTTGGCATCAGTGGCTAGTGGGAATAAATAATTCTTCAGGCTTAGTGACCAATGGGAGTAAAAAAAAATACCTAGTGCTTTTGGTCAGTGGTAGGAGGAATAATACCCTATCCTTGGGATCAGTCTAAGGAATAGTGTCCTATTGTTGATGTCATTGGCAGGAATAATGCCCCATTGTTGGTATAGGACAGAATTATGCTCCATTATTTTTATCAGTGGAAATTAGTGCCTTGGTATCAATGGGATGAATAATGTGTCCAGCCTGCAGGTCACAGTTTAGGGACCACTGCTCTAAGCAATAACTCAAATCAGGAAAAGTTCTAATCTAAGTTTTAGATTTTCCTTTTCTTTACCGCTTTAGGTCTGCACTATAGCAGTTTTACTGCTACAGGGCGGCACCTGTGCACAATATCATGTATATATACATGATCTGACACTTCCGGGTAGAGGGCGCACATGCGTCCCACCGGTGGCTCGCTTCCGCTGTGACACAGTGGAAGCTGATCGCCGCGTACATTTGTGGTTTGTTGGGACGGAAGCAATGGGGATTGATTGTTTTTAGAGCGGTATACTTTTCTTCACTGATGTCCTCCATCACTCGCCGATCATTAGGCAGAGAGACAGAATAGCGATCTTCCTATGTAAACAAGGCAGATCGCCATTCTGACAGGGTGGAAGGGATGGAATTTGTGTCCCTGCAAAGCAGGAAATAAATACCAGTTAACCCTTTGATTGCCCCTGATGTTAATCCATTCCTAGTCAGTGTCATTAGAATAGTGACAGTGCAGATTTTTTACCACTGATCATTGTATTAGCGTCACTGGTCCCCAAAACGTGTAAGTTAGTGTCAGAATGTCTGCAATATCACAGTCCCGCTATAAGTAGCTACTGTAGTAAAAAAATAAAAATAAACTATCCCATAGATGCTAGAAATTTTGCACAAACCAACCAATATATGCATATTGGGACTTATGTAGCAGAATACATATTGAGCTTATAAACAAAATATATATATTTTTTTGTATAGGTTTTATAGCAGAAAGTAAAACATATTTTTTTTTTCAATTTCGTCTGTCTGATCAAATACCACCAAAAAAAATCTATATTTGTGGGAAAAAAATGTAATAATTATTTTTTGGGGTACAGTGTTGCATTTCCGCGCAATTGTCTCTTAACCTCCCTGGCGGTATGATTCTGTCTGGAATTACGTACCAAAAGCGGTACAATTATTTTGCAAGGAAATTTGGCGTTTTATACTGTAGGCCTGTAATTTTTAGAAATAACTCACTTAAATCTGACCAAGCAAGAGTCTTGTAGGCATCCCGGGTATGATATTTTTTTTAAAACAAAATTATAAATTATAATATAATAAATAATTATAAATAATTATAACAAATAATAATATAATTATAATAAAAATTATTCAATAATGTAATCAACTCAAAATCACTGAAATTTGCTCAGTTGCAGAATTGTCGCTGTCATTATTTTTTTTTTTTATGACGAATTTCCCCACAAATCGCTATCGCACATTTCTGCAAGTGATTATAATTTATTATCGCTGTTTTCTAGCTGATCTAAAACCATTTTTGACATAAAGGGACACTTTTGGACAATCTACAGTGTTTAGGCAGAAATTACATTTTTTATTTTTATAAAAGTACATGTAGGGCACTGGGCAGACCACTAGGGACAAGGGGGGTGTGTATTTTTTACATACAGTGCTGTAATCTATAAGATTACAGTATACTGTATGTAAAGTGTTTGTTTACTTTTTTGAATTTGGCGCCGTTCTCCGCTCCCGTGCGTCGTAACGTCGCAGGGAACGGAGATCGGCGGCACACGAGGAGACTGTGAATCGAGCGAGGAGGTCCCGCTCGCTCACACAGCGGGGTGGCATCGCTGGATCCAGGGACAAGGTGAGTAACTTGCCTGTGGATCCAGCGAAAGGTAAGCCGCCCCGCTGCACGTCCACCCCGAGCGTGACTCGGGGATACCGATCTTAGCATTGAAAACCAACCCCGAGTCACGCTCGGGGATACCGCCAGGGAGGTTAAATTGCATTGCAGTATAACAAAAAATGGCTTGGTCATGAAGGGAGAGGTCAAGTGGTTAAAAATGCTATATGCCCTCTTTTCTGCTTAAATGAGATTTTCATGTAAACTGTACACTTTGGCCCGGATTCAGGTAACACTTACGCTGACGTATGTGTAGATACGTCGCATCTATGCGCCTGATTCTTAATACAAGATACGCCTGAAATTTGGCTTCATCCGACCGACGTAAGTTTCCTACGCCGTCGGAGCCTGGGCGCATATTTACTCTGGCCGCAAGGGGCGCTTCCATCGATTTACACGTCAAATATGCAAATGACCGAAATAGGCCTATGTAGTCTATTCTGCGAGCAATAGTTTCCTGATTTTGGTTGGTGCAATCTTGTATATTCAGGTGTGACCACAAAATTCAATTACTTTCTAAAGGAGCCACGGTATATACCTGTTTGAACATCAGTCTGACACTAAACAGCAATAGGATGGGAATGTGGTGCTCAAACAAATAGGGGTCTTCATATTTTCTTATAAAACCGTTCTGAAATGCAGCTGTTCTGATTATTTATTGTGTATTCTGAAGTACCACTGCTGCTTTCAGTAAAAATACTAATAACCCACAGACAAGCATAATTACACGAGAACAACACAGTGATCATATGTTTCGAAGAACAGTTTAATTACAGCGTATAAATAAAATATGGTATGGTAGTCTTATATTGGAAATATTACAGAAATACACTTTCCTACAGAGAGTGAAAATACTTTAAAAGACAATTATACTAGTACTTTTGTGTACATTTTTGAAACAGATTACTGAACAAAAGATATTGTAGCAGAAACACGGGGAGTTACCAGCTGAACAAACATCAAATTACACAATATTCTTCTCTTAGGAAGTTCAATGTTTGAATCACAGACAATATTGAATAATCTCCATTAATTACTGAGAGCAAAGCAAGGTATCACAAACCAGCTGTGCACTAGCTGATGTACAGAGCATGACTGAGATCTGATACTGGGCTTTGACTCTTAATGAACCTCACTCAATGTACCTAGCTGTGAAAATGGAAATAAACTTGGGCTATTTTGATTTTCTACTTCTATTGGTTGAAAGAACAGGCTTTTTTTTAAAGTATGTTTTAGCAGGCCTATAGGACTTAACTAGTCAGCAGACAGCATCAACGCTTATCTATTCCACCATAAAACTGGAGATAATTTTAACTCAGCTTCTCCAACAAAATATATTTATCATATTTACATACATTCAGCCCTGTTAGAGCAGATAACTTTTCCGTTCATCTTCAACCATTCCAACAGTTTTATTAAAAGGCCAGTGTAAGAAAGCATGTACAGCAATTGCAACAACAAGATCATTTCTGTATGATACAAATTTACAAGTTTTTTAGTTTTTTTTTCAAATACATATTTATACATTGTATGAACATTTTTTTAATAGACGATCAACACAAGATTAGACTGAACAGTTACTATTACAGTTCATACAAGTTGAGATAAGAGATGGAAGTATATGAACGCATTGGGGCATATTTACTAAAAGTGGAACACACAGAATCTGGTGCAGCTGTGCATAGTAACCAATCACATTTTTACTTCAGCTTGTTCAATTAAGCTTAGACAATAAAACCTAGCTGATTGGTTACTATGCACAGGTGTACTACATTCTGTGTGCTCCAGTTTTAGTAAATACCCCTCCATTGAGACCTATTAGGAAGGTGCACTCAGTCTTACTGTTTTATAACAATAATATAGTAGCTTTCTATCTTGTAAGGCACCATTCAGCTTATTCAAAAAAATAAATTAATAAAAGCAATGTCATCATTTTTGAGAATACCAAACTCTGTGGGATATATATTAATAGCAATCATGTGCAGTTACCATGAGCAGTTTTCAACTGGGTTGCGAAGACAAGGGATGTTTTTTGATTGGTTTGAAAAGATGACTGTGCTTGCCTTAGTTTTATTTTACATAAGGTATGTTTTTACTACAATGAATTTTATTTGTAAAGTCAAAAATTGCCTAGAAAAGATTGTAATGGAATTGCCTAGAAAAGATTGTAATGGTTAGCCACGTTCAACTGGACCAATGACCTTCATAACTTAGAACCTTCATAGATGAGTGGATGGACTACAAACAAGATATAAAGGGCTAACAAGAAAATTACTGTATTTATTGGCGTATAACACTCACTTTTTTACCCTGAAAATAGAGGGTAAACTGTGCCTGCATGTTAGGGTGCGTGTTATACGCCTGTGCATGTTATACGCCGAAATACGGTACTTGTTGCTCATTGTACTTGTTGCTTCCAGCTGTAATTTCTGCAAAGCAGGGCCGAAATTGAAACAAGGATTCAGAGGATTGTTGGCAAAATTTTTTTTATTGTTAGCACAATTTCCAATATATTTTTGTTTTTGTTGCTTACATTCTGGGATATATGTGCTAAATAATCATAGTGCCTGGTAACTGTACAGTTTAATGTTCTAAGTTTAAAGGTGTCATTCAGTAACTGTATACTGTCTGTTTTAAGATTTAGTCATAAGTATATAGGCTAAATATGTTATTTAAATAGATCTAATGTCAAAGTGTAAACCATACAATTAGCACCTATAGGGGCCCAGATCTCACTATCTTAGATAATAGGTTAAGCCCATTAAGGCAGGATTTGTATAGTTCTTCAGGATCAATAAAGTTTGTTTGAGATGTTGGATCATATAGAGTGTGCAATTCACCTTTAATTACACTGAGGCCTCGTACACACGACCGAGAAACTCGTCGGGCGAGACACATAATTTTCCTCAACAAGCTTGCTTTGCGTACTCACTGTCAAGACAAAATCTCCTCGTTCTCAAATGCAGGGACGTACAACACATACAATGGCAGGGGAAGTTCGATTCCACTGGCACAACCCTTGGGGCTGCTTTTGCTAATCTCATGTTACTGCGTGTTAAGTAAAAGTTTGGTCGGAGACGATTTGCACCTTTCAGTCTGTTACAGCGTGAAAAATGTGTTATCTCCATTACAAATGCTACTTTTACTCCCGTCTCATACTTTATTCTGAGCATGCGAGGGTTTCTTAGCATACACACGCTCGAGTTTCTCGTCGAAAACCAGCCCGACGAGGAACACGACGAGGAAATTGAGACTCCCGTCGAGGAAAAAGAGAACTTGTTCTCTTTTTTCCTCGTCGAGTCCCTCGACAGTTTCCTCGATGAAAAACGTACACACGACCGTTTTCCTCTGCAAAAAATGCTCTCCCACCGAGTTTCTTGATATATTCTGTCGAGTTTCTCGGTCGTGTGCACGAGGCCTCAAAGTTCAGTTTACCATCTTGACCATTTGTTGTCACATTGTTGCTTGGTCTTTATCAATATAAATGTAATAATGTCTCATTAAAATGTATCAATATATTCTATTTATTAAAAAAAAGTGCTGAGTAAAGCATGTGTATACGGCACCTACTAATTCTTTGTTTTCGCTAGTGAACTGAAACTAATAATAGTTATATGCATTTGTTTCATTAGCAAAAACATTGAGATGGTCCTCAGAACTAGCTTTGCATATCCAGTTATACATGTCCATCACATTCATACATTCCTTGTGCCAGGAGCAAGCATTGCTACTTTCATGAGAATATACATAATCAGCTAACCTAGAATTGTGTCATTGTCTTTTAGCACATCAGTTCAATGGACGGCGTTAATTTTTTCTTAAAAAAATTATGGGCAATCAATTTGCTTGCCTGTGAGACTTAGGAGTAATCTTTCTAACACAGAATCTACCATGTTATATGTGTGATGAAAACCAAGGCAACACTTAGCAGTCTATGTTTAAAAAAAATACTAAGCCAATTTGACAGCATTCACATGACCATAACGAGTATTCACTGACTGTAATGTGCCTAATAAGTTCATTTCCTATGATTGTCAGCACCATCTAGGGGTCATAATGCAATATTTACCTGCCTGCAGTATTTCAGGAAAATACTGCATTATGGACACTAGACGGAGCTGACAAAGATAGGAAATAAACATATTAAACACATAATTAAGATTAATCACAAAGGCTGTGCAATTGCTGTGACATTGATACATCATTTTATTTTATTGTATTAGTATAGACCACTTAGTTCTCTTTAAAACATCTTTAGGGTTGAATGCATGCTCCAAAAATAACTGCACATTTATGCAAAGTAACTTGGGTTGTTAACTAAAAGTAAAAATGAGCACACCTTTATTAAATGCTATGTCACATGTTCCAAGTGCTTTTAAGCTGACATATACATATTACTTAAAAGTAAGAGGAAAAAAAAGTAAAAGCCTAAAATGTATATACAAGAGGTTTCATAAGGCCCTGTTATAAAAATAAAATTACACTGCAGATTTGCTTTTAGCACACTACACAGTAAATACAGAACATTGGAACTGTGATTCAGGTAGCTTATTTCTTTAAACTAACTTAGCCCCAGTAGGCCTGGCATGGAAATGAATAATGAATGAATGTCACAAACTTGTACACAATATGATTTGTCATATGAACAAGCACTAGTTTCAGTGCCAGACAGCCCCATTGTCCCGCGATTTATTTAAGTCTTGATAGTATAAAACAACCTGTAAAAGTTTTTGTTGCATGTACAAGAATACAGTTTCAAAAATGGCTCTTGTATGCATCTGTTTATTTTCACTTCAGCTCATTTTTCATTTGATTGAATATTTATTATTACATTTCAGCATACCATTGGCAAATGCCAGCACTAAATGACTAAGAATCTCTCAAGTGCAAAATTATGTATTAGTTATTTAACTGGCCTTTCTTCTGATGTATTGTGCTTTTGAATGTTGTGTAAGAATATAAAAAATGTGTTTCTTCCTGCACTAAGTACATTGGAAATAGCCTAAGGGATGTTGTATATTGTTTTAACTAGTCTTAAGCATATTTAATAACCTTATTTCTAATGAAACTTAATGCGTCTTTAATACCTAGAAGACATTGAGACAAGCTGTTCTACTTAATTTACTGGCATAAAATATTAATGTGCTACTTTTTTTCAACTATTCTCTAAGCCTTCATGCTAGAAGACTAGCAATGGAATGGAAAATGTGTTTTCAGGTGTAAATGTTTCTTATAAAGACTTAAGAAAAATATTATTATATAATTTATTAAAGAAGATGCAGTTCAACTAACATAGTGAATGTGTGTGTGGATGTTGCAAAGTGAATGTTAGTAAATATGGTGAAGCTGTTCTCATCCATGTGCAAAGGAGATAAAAAACAGGATTTTCGCTAGCACATTATTGGGTATTAAAGAAACAGACCTTCACCTAACTCATCAACTATTAGCTCAAAGTAAAATTCACTTTGGTGAACAACCTCTGCTTATTGACTTCTGACCAGCACTTTAAATACTTTTGTATACTGTCCACAGTTGCCCATGGGATTCAGTAATTCCTACTACATTAATTGTGCAACAGTAGGCTAATAGAACCCAAATTAAATGTCTGCTTACCTAAAACTATATTCATGACCCTTATGTTACAAATGTGCAGCAGTACTTCCTGCCCAATTACCAGGTGTATGAAAAGCTGGGTATACATGTTAAGTTTTTTTCATTTAACCAGCAGGTTGAATGGAAAAAAAAAACCCTCACAGATCTCCACACCAACACAAGCCATACTGATGCAGGGATCACTCCCACTGTGTCTTTGTATTATGACAGTGGGTACTCCCCCTGAAGTCAGAATACACTAATCAGCACTGCAGACATTGACTGTATGAGCTGATTAAAAGCTGGTTTTCCAGCATGACCATTTGACAGAAGCCAATCTTCAGACCAGCTTTTGTTGATCAGACAGCAGTACACACAGTCTCTGTTGAACTGGGCAAATTTGGGTACAAGAATATCCTGCTTAAATGAAGCAAAACTGATCAATAACAATGAGCATCAGTTGGATAATTCAGATAGCTTTGTTTTCTCATAAGACAATGTAAAGGATCATGTGAAGCTCCAATAAGCAATTGTACTAACAACCACATTCCACTTATACTAGAGAATACCTGATCTGCTTCAGTTTATCTGTTGTTTAATGCATACCTACAAAATATGATGTTCAAAAATGTCTGCAGGCTGTGTTTTTTGTTGATCCATAAACTGTGTCCTATTTGTTGGCAGTAAGTAAGTCAAAGCTCCTTGCTTTGTTCATGTTTTTTCCCTAAAAATGATGTTACTTTAGTTTTAACAAGACATAGGGGTCTTAAGCTGTTTAGGAAGAACACTTAATTTAGAGAGTGAGTTATGAATTAAACTGACTTGGTTCATATAAAACTGTGTAGGAAAAATACCTTCAAAATTGCCCTTAGAACTATCAGTAGCATGCAAAAATGTATTTTGTTTTGGCACTTTTTATTTTCTATGAAAATAAAAAATATATCATATTTATAATATGACATTTTTAACCTAACTTTCCTTACCCCTTAATATGTATAAGCGTACAATAATAAACTTTTTTTTACGGTTAATTAATTAAAAATGTATAGCATAATTTCACGTGTAGAGTAGTTTATGACCCTGTTATCTTTTTAAGATTTGTATAAATGCGAAGTTCATAGCATGAGAAATTATTTTATGGCAGGAGATTGCAAAAATCAACTGTTACATTTATTTTCTTTTTAATATCTTTCATGATTCAAATATCAATGAATGGTTAAAATGATAATATGCTCCAAAACCAATGGCATCACCAGTGGAACAATAAACTATGGAGACTACGGAGACTAGACATGAGGCTCTCAGTTTATAACACTTATCCTTCATATTTGCAGTGCTTCCTTTTTTCAAGATAGTTGTTTCCTCCATTAATCTACACTAAATAGTTCCCAGATATTATTATTTTTGTATACAAATTCTATGCTCTATGTTAATCAAATGCATGCCAGTGGAGTCAGTTTATCAACTTGTTGGTAAATTCAGGAACATTTGCCTTCCTTGATTTGTCCTGATTCATTACAAATTAAGAAGCAACATACAATATTCAGGTATGTGTCTATTAGAATTTATAAAGTGTGTCATGTCAAATTAGTCAATTTCTAATCAACAAATTATTTTAAAAGTAAGTACTGGCAGCAGTTTATGAATGGCTCATACATGACCCAGTGGCTAAATGACCAACTGATATCCTGATAGAGACACAATATTTATTGATTAATAAATAGGCTCTAATCAATAATAATAATTAGAATACATTTTATTACAACCAAAATAAAAGTGCCTACAAAAAGGGAATATTGGTCCTCTTTTTTTATTTTAATAGCTGATTTCCATATTAAAGTTACCGTGATATGACATATTTTGTTGTAGTTGTAAAAATGTTTTGTACTTCAAAAAAATTTAAAGGTCGCACATCAATAAACATTACATTAGTAATATGGGATAAAATATCCTTTTAAAGTATTACTTCAACAAAGTCATTGCTATGACTTCATTACTTATAAAGGGTGAGCTGTCAGTATCCGGTGTGGTGTATATTTCCTGGCTTCAAATGTAATTTTTGCAGTGCTTGTTTATGATATTAGCATGCCATTTCATGGGAAGAATTGGATAATTTTGTGCTTTTTGTAGAAGAGGCCATTTTTTAGAACTGATTCATGATTTAGTATTTCATCTTAGTAGCTGTAGTCTCATCACATATCTGTTAATACTTTATAGACAAAAAGTATATTTTAGTTCTCAACTAATTCAATAATACTATAGTAGAACTCAACTTTAGAAACTGAATTCATGTGCAAATAGTGCAACAAGAGCTATATTAAACTTAATCATAGTTGTCGGTCATTTTTTAATAAGATGACCTATTTCGTTATTTACAAACAGACATGCACATTACATTAACTAACACAAAGGAAATACATTAAATTGTAACATTGAATTAAAACTTATTAAAAGTTTTTATATAACTTTTTTAACTTGATATATGTATGATCCTGTACATTTAAAACATATAGGATATCAGTAGTTTAGATCACTGACTTCAACCTACTTCTATGTATGGTTAAGTACATTAAATTCACAACAGTATTGTTATACACTGTCAATCTTTGAACAAACAGCTGATAGCACATCAATGCCCTTGTTTACAGAAGCCATTATTTCCATTCCATTTTGTCACAAAATGTTACAAGACATCCCTGGACTTTAAGGTTTAAAAGATAAGTCAGTCCTACATTATGGTAAATACACTTTATTATTCAACAGTAGGACCTTGCAATGTCTACTGTGCTTTACTGAATGTCATATACAATTCCATTTTACCACAATCAATTCAAGCACATGTTAAGATCTCAATTTATGTGCAAGTAAAGCAAACAATATTCAATCTTTCAGTGTCAAACTTGTAGATAAAATTTCTCTGCAATTTGTGAACCAGAAGGTTACCTCTAATTTCTAGAACTATATTAGGCAAAACTTTCATCATAGTGATGTGAGGTATTAAAAAGTCTTCCAGTTTTTCTTTGTTTGCATGTCTTGACAAACACAATACATAAGATAACGGTCCGAATGGACAACACAGAATACTTCAAAGACTACAAACAATACTTTAAAAAATTTAAATCTATATCAGATGTGTTCAATTCTTTTTTCAAAATAAATGAAACTATATAATTAAAAAATATTCTTGTATAATAAAATTAGTACTCTTTTTTTGTATTCTAAACTAAGGATTTTAACAGAGTAAAACTTTTTGTGTGAAATCTCCATTTTCTTTACTGCCTTAATTTTGTATGAATAGTAGGGATATTAGTTGTTGTTTTCTGTCAATATACTTAACTGAGATTAAGAGGGGCACACTCCACTTTCCTTTCTATCAGCAGGACGGACTTACACTGCTTCAGCAGATGTATCTGTAGATACTGACATGGTCACTTTGGCGATCTTTACCGTGCTTTTAATGCAGCTTTCAGCTGCTCGGTGGACGTTACTATTATGTGCATGTCTGTTCTGACAGTCAGACTCCATGCTGTTATCAAGAGGCTGCGCAGTCCCTTCACAACTAGGGAACATGCTACAAAATGCACTTCTTAAGTCTTTGCTTCGAAGAGCGTAGATGATGGGATTCACAGTTGAATTAAGCAAACAAAGCATGCTGCAGAAGGCAAACACTGTCTTTACGGTCTTGTTCATCTTTCCAAAGACATCATAAACCATAATGGCGAGGAGTGGACCCCAACAAATGATTAACACCACTAAAATGAGGACCAGGGTTTTTGCTAACCTGATATCCATACGAGTCTGGTCCGGTCTAGTGATGTGCACTTTGCCATCTTCTGATGTGTGAACTATGATGCTCTTTTGAGTGCCCCGGTTCAACATTCTCACAGCGTGGGTGTGAGCTTTCCACAATATATACATATATGCATACACTATAAATAACAAAAGAACACTGGTTACCCCAATCCAAAACATCAGATAGGTCTCATCAATAAGAGGGAAAATATCTGAGCATACGGATTTTAGCTTCTTGCAATTCCATCCTAGCAGAGGAAGCACTGCAATGACAATAGCTATCGTCCACATCACACAGAATGCAATGACAGCTTTTGTCCTTGTGACTATTCTTTTATATGACAATGGCCTGTGTATGGAGATGTACCTGTCTATTGCAGTTAAGAACAAACTGCCAACTGAGGCTGTGAATGAAGCTGTGACGCCCCCTAGTTTGAACAGAAAAACATTTGGAGTGTCTATCCGATGAAAAACATGAAAATCAACAAAACTGTAGACAAAAATTACACTGCCTAGAAAATCAGCAACTGCCAAGCTGCCAATAAAATGGTAGGAGGGTCTGCATCTCAAAGTACGAGACTGCAATATGACACACAGCACAAGCACGTTCTCTAACACAGTAAAAGTACCCAGGGTTATGGACAGAGCAGCAACAACTAGCTGTTGGCTTGGGGAAAGAATCATAAAGCATTCCATGTCCATGAAGTTGTTTCCACATTGCATTTTGCCATCACCATCTTTAAAGCTAGTGAATGACTTGTTGTAAAATTCTGTTGCATTAAATGAATCCAGGTGTAGAGTACTTTGACCGTCTATTATTTTTTCTTGATAGGAGGATAAAGGGAGTTTCTGCGGGTAATAGCCCAGTTTAGAAAGATCACTCTTTGTGTCTTCATACTGGACTTCGTTTGGTCCCATATAGAGAAGGTCAGTAGTAATTGTTCTGAATGTGGTGTCTGCCAGGCCATCCAGGACAGACTTCATCACCCCAAGTTTCTGGTAAATATATTCCCAGTGGAAAATACAGACTGTTGGCTTCAAACCTGCAGCAGAGTAAACAACATAGAAACGGTAAACAGGCAAAATGAAATTTATTATTTGTCTAGTCAAGATGAATTATGTACTTCAAATAAAAGGCTGTTTGTTTGTCTACAAAATCAATTAAAACAATAATAAACTAAAATATTTTGATGATCTAACAGTCAAAAACATCAAGCACAACTGCTATGTAGCAAATGTGAAAATAACAGACAAAGGTAAGTTCAAATACTCGGCATATTAAAAGAAAAAATTGTTTTTATGTTGTAATTATGTTTACATTCAGCTAGTTTTTTCACTTCCAAAAATACAACAATGCTTCAGACCGTATGTCTAACATACATATGTTGATATGAATATCTTGCTGAAATGCATCTTACAATCATCGGATATGAGATAACATCACCAGAATTCACAGTCCTGCCTAGCTCCTGTAGCTACTGAAAAGCTAAACAAAGATGTAAGGCTTCTCTAAAGGATTATTGATAATGTAGTATTCACTAGTATTTGGGGAGCCTCTACGGGAGTGACATTAATATTAAAAACTAATGAAAGAAAATTGTGTCATTCAAGAAATGTGAAAAGATATATTTAATACACTGGTACCCATCCAAACCTAATATACATCAATGAGTATTGCTTGTTTGGTTAGAATTAAAGGCTAAGTTCACCTTTGTGCACCTTTTTTAATTTTTTTATTCCAGCTCCCCTATGTACTAATATACCAATAATGTACTTATTTTGCAAAAATAAAAACACTTTCCATTTATTCTACAAATGTTTACCTCACAGTCCTCATGGCTGTTTGAAATCACTGAGCCATTACTTCTGCCTTACTTATTGGACAGACTTTAGGTCATGACACAGGACGGAGTTGACCAGCTTGCCTCAATAGCACACACCCTGCATCATCTACCCTCAGCTGGTCAACTTCTTCCTGTGACCTAAAGTCTGTCCAGGAAGTAAGGCAGATGTAATGGAGTAGTGTTTTCAAACAGCCATGAGGACAATAAGGTAAGAGTGTAGAATAAATGGAAAACTTTTTTATTTTTGCAAAATTCGTACATTAATGTAATAATGTGACCTGAAATAACCTAATCATAGCAGTGGCAAACCTCCATCCCTAATTATATTTAAACAAAAAAGGGAGAGGAAAGAATGGGACTTTATATGAGGCATATCACTAAATAAATATCTAGTTCATGTTAATCATTAAATTGTTAATTAATTCCAAATCATGTTAAAAAGTATAAATCTTTGGTAAAATACATGATACACTGTAATTAACAGTTAACTTGTATACACATACAATAATTATACAAAGTAAAATACAACACGATTGGCAGTACAATTTCATAGATCATTCATCTATTAATAATAAACATAAGCAATTGCTCTTAGTGAGCCAAACTTGTCTGGGCATCAGTTAAAAGTGTACTTGACGCATGTTTCATGGCTCATGCCACTCATCAGAAGTAAAATGCTCTGAAATGAAATCAATAACATATCTAAAAAGATAAGATACCTGTAAAAAAGAGGACCATCTCTCAAAAAAAGGGGGGGGTCTATAACTTACAAAATGGTCCAATAGCGACACCCAAGCTATATCCAAGGAAATACGGGGGACAGGGATGATGATCTCCCCCGGGGGAGAGGTGAGGAATCCCATCCAAACCAGGGACAGCAGCCAGGTGAGGATCAGGCGACCATATCACAACCATGTGACTCTTGTGTGTGCTTGACAACCCACACTGCTCTGCAAGGATATGTAAATGAGACCATGTGAGATGAATGAACTGTTGATAAGGTGAATCTATACCAGTGACTAAATGGAGGTGATATATGATGTGTGATTGCTGCAGTGAACTGAAGTGTTCTATGTACCCACCAAAATTAAATCCAAGTGTCCAAACCCACAATTAGATAACTATGTGCACTCCATAACGAAGGTGAAATATAATAAGTGATACTAAAAAAGACCTGAAAAGTGTTATGTGTGTGATATAACATTATAGTACTATATATATATATATATATATATATATATATATATATATATATACATATTTATAGTTATATACATATACATATATATATATATATATATATATATATATATATATATATATATATATATATATATATATATATATATATATATATATAGTATTTATATCTAAATGGATTTAATTTGGTGGGTACATGCACACACATCTTTTTTGGTAGCAGTCCTTTTGGTTAGCACACTTCAGTTCACTGCAGCAATTACACACCATATATATATTGGTATATAGGGGAGATGGAATTTACAAAAAAGAAAAACAGGTGTACAGAGGTGAACTTAGCCTTTAAGCTTTTACTAAGGCCAGCCATAGATGTGGTTTCAGGAAATGATATCAATCAATTAGTTCTCCCCATCACTACAGTATTGACAGGGGAAGGGGCTGAACCATTGTGTTCTCCCGGGGGGGGGGACAACCATCTATGGCCGTCTTAACTGAGGGCAGAATCTGTTCAGTGAGCTGTAGTCAACAGATCATTAAGTTTCTGAGACCTCAGTCAATCAGTCAATCTGAGACAGATTGGACATTAGGAGAATGTCTGCTTTAGGCCGGCCATACACGGTTCTAATCTTGGCTGGTTCAGCAGGAACTGGCCAAGAGTCTAACTGTTAATGGATAGGCTAAAGGTACCAAGTTGATCAATCAATCAACTTAGGTACAACCAGATTCTCTTGTGATTATCGCTAGCAGCTGCTGTAGCTGCTAGCAATCATCAGTATTTTCTCAGGTGGGTACCGCTTGCCCCCCCCCACCAGACCACCCACCCATCTTGCTGGGAGCAAACAATTGTTTAGCAGGAGGGATTCCCTTGTCAGCACTGCCTGTGCCAATGGGGAAATTGTGAATTTTTTTTTCCTGCAACCCATGGTTATCCAAAATTCATACTGCTCTTGATACCTATTAGTTTTATGGATATTTATTCTGTTTATGATGTTTATCCTCTCGAACCACAATCCCCCCCCCCCCAGCAGCTAGTCTATCACAGTACAGTAAAGACTAAGATTTCAAACTACAATTAAATCTTTCTGTTGAAGTTAATGAGCTGAGGGTTATAAATAATTGATCAGTCTCCCTCTCTGAGTAAGTAAAAACATTTTAACTCCTTATTGGAAAGCCTCTGTGAATTTCAGACATAAATAAACCTTGGATGTATTATACATTACATTAGAACAACCAGAGTACTACAATGCAGAACACAGTAATTACTTTGAAAGCTAAAAACTCTCTGTTACTGAAATATTCATAAAGTTGTCTTAGACCAAACTAGCATCCCAAAAATTCAATCATCAAATAATGTTTTGAAAGAAACACTCTTTTTCATTTTTATTCAGACCAATGAAAAGTATCTGATCTAGCGTATTTCAAATGATTTACAATTCAAATGGGTTCTCTGCTTTTACTAACCTTTCACTTCTATTTATGCTTGTTGTTCCTTTTTAGCAGTTGCTGACCTAAGGCATGCCACATATTCCCAAAAGACTTCACATAGGTACACAGGGCATAGTTGACTTGCCCTGCCCCCACCTTCCATTGCTGCTGATCACTTGGCACCCTTACCAGCAATTGCCCACTGTCAAAAAATACACCTTGGACTTGCTGAGTAACACAACAGTGGCTGCATCCATTGCTGGCTCAAGCAGAACCTGTCAACAGTGTTTCCCAAATTATCTTCCAGGACAGCAACGAGATATAGGCACCTCCTCCAACAGGAACCAGAAAGGCATCAACAAAGACACTTTCAAAGGAAGTCCTTTTGCCAAACTGCTCCATTTTTTTCCCTTTGGCCAGAGGTGATACATCATCTGGAACCTGGGTGAGGGAGGTCTCTGCTATTTTGGCTATCTTTTAGTTCCTCCCCTCCTTTACCTACCTAGCTCACCTATAAACACCTGGTAGTGTTCTTCCGCCAGACTGCCCTTCAGGATCCCTCTTCAGTATTGGAAGGAGGTGGCTTGATTCCCCTTCTCCTTCTGTGCCTGGGGAATACTGTATTACACTCCCTTGACAGGGATAAGAACAGGCATTGGAATTTACCTATCTGGGTGTGTGCACTGTAGGGCACTTTGTGGCGGTGGCTCATGTAGTGGTTGGTTTTGGTGTGTGGTCTGAATGTGTTCCTGTTTGACCAGATGAAGCTGGGTGCTAATCCTTGGCACATTGAAGTAATTACAGGAGCTAGAGGTTCTGGTTCCAAGCCTCATTCTCAGCACAAGGGAAGAGGAATGGCCAGCGGGTGCCTTAATTGGAGTTCTTTCCAGCAATGGCTGCCAGGACCTTCAATGCAAGCTGCAGCTCAGGTGAATATAGGCACCTTTGGCACCAGAGAGACACAGGTAAGCTGGAGGTTTCTGCACCTACTGTATTTGCTTTCACATGTGTTTGTTCCTAGATTTCCACACAGCCTGTAATATATCACTTGGGGCCTCTTGGTGTTGGATTTACTGTGGCAGGGCAATGTTGGACTTTCCCTATCTTAGATGACTGGTTCTCCTGAAAGAGAACTAGGAATCTGCCAGTACGTGTAGCAGCCATCCAGTGCCTGCAGCAGTGGGGGTTGGCCTCCACCTTCCAATGTTTAGTAGATATGAGACCTCTGCCCATTTGATATGTTCCCAGATCCTCAACTCTTGTTCTCTCAACTGTAGGGTTTTCTCAGAAGGTGTTTTTTTTTGTGTGTGTGTTTTTACTGGCCCCACTACTCCTTCCCATCTGGATTAATCTAGCGAGTAAGTCAAGTGCAAGTAAACATCTACTTTAAAGGGAGAGGATGAAGATTATTTTGGTGAGCATAATAATGAAAATTCTCTGGCAATATGGGAGTATGGTAGATTTATTTTCAGTCCACTGTAGGTTCACATAACCCATTAACTAATCTTAATTGTTTCCAATAACTGTTACCTGGGTGTGACTCCCTAATAGGTGTTCGACATGTCTTCCGGCACACAGTACAATCTCCAGACTCTTAACACAATCCAGAGCAGTCAAAAATTTCACCTCCACTTGAGAGGCTGAATTATGAAACTTCTCAGCTCTTGATGACTGCCTTGTTACCTGATATACTATGATCTTCATTCACTTGGGATTGGACTGTGTAGACCTCATACTGTAAATTTTCCAGTGGTTTTGTGGAGCTACATTCAGATCCTTGCTGTACACATCCTTTATAATAGAGATCTGTCACTTGGGGTAGATCTACAGCCTTTCCACAAGTCTGTCTTTTTTCACTTACAGGTATTATGTTACACTTCACATCTGGGTCCTCAAGTGGAGTAACAATGTTGTGCTTTTTGCATGTGGAGTCACATTATCTGTGTATGCTTAACCACCTGCACACTTATACGTTAACAGAATGGCACGGCTGGGCAAATGGGCGTATATATACGTCCCCTTTAATTTGACGGCCGTGCTCCGTGACCGTGCCCGCAGGACCCGTGAACTCGATGTCCGCCGGTGTCACAGAGCTGAAGAACCGGGAGATGTCAGTGTAAACACAACATCTCCCTGTTCTTCCTAGTGACATGTCACTGATCGTCTGTTCCCTGTCATCGGGAACAGCGATCAGTGACGTGTCAAGGCAAGCCACGCCCCCTAACAGTTGGAAGTACTCCCTAGGTCACACTTAACCCCTTCAGCGTCCCCTACAGGTTAACCCCTTCACTGCCAGTGTCATTTTTACAGTAATCAGTGCATTTTTATTGCACTGATCACTGTAAAAATGACAATGGTCCCAAAATGGTGTCAAAAGTGTCCGATGTGTCCGCCATAATGTCGAAGTCATGATATAAGCATTATTTAAAAAAATGCCATACAACTATCCCCTATTTTGTAGACGTAATAACTTTTGCGCAAACCATATATTTTTGGGGGATATTTATTATCGCAAAAAGTAAAAAATATTGAATTTTTTTCAAAATTGTCGCTCTATTTTTGTTTATAGCGCAAACAAATAAAAACCGCAGAGGTGATCAAATACCACCAAAAGAAAGCTCTATTTGTGGAAAAAAAGGAAGTCAATTTTGTTTGGCAGCCACGTCTCACGACGGCGCAATTGTCAGTTAAAGCGACGCAGTGCCGAATCGCAAAAAGTGGCCTGGTCTTTGGCCAGCCAAAGACCAGTGGTTAAACTATTGGCAGGACTTTAGGTTGTTTAGGTCCAAGTCCCTCCAAGTTGGGTTATGTATGTTCTTTTTCCACTTGTGGTAGAGACCTCCAGATTCATTGACCTTGCATCTAGTATTGCAAATGGGTGGTTGTTATGACTAGGGATGGGCGAACTGTTCGGCCCGAGCATAAGTTTGTGCTGAACTTTGGTTATATGCTGAGTAGGGATGAGCTTCGAGTTCGAGTCGAACTCATGTTCGACTCGAACATTGCCTGTTTGCCTGTTTGGTGAACAGCGAACAATTTGGGGTATTTGCGGCAAATTCGAAAAACCACGGAACACCCTGTTAAAGTCTATGGGAGAAATCTAAAGTGTTCATTATAAAGGCTAATATGCAAGATATTGTCCTTAAAAGTGTTTGGGGACCTGGGTCCTGCCCCAGGGGACATGTATCAATGCAAAAAAAAAGTTTTAAAAATGGCTGTTTTTTTTTCGGGAGCAGTGATTTTAATAATGCTTAAACTGAAACAATAAAAGTGATATATTCCTTTAAAGTTAGTACCTAGGGGGGGTGTATGCCTGTGAAGCAGCACATATTTCCCGTGCTTAGAACTGTCTCTGCACAAAGTGTAATTTCTGAAGGAAAAAAGTCATTTAAAATCACTCGCGGCTATAATGAATTGTCGGCTCCACACCAGACCCCTTATCCGAGCACGCAACCTGGCCGGCCGCAGGAAAAGAGGGGGGGACGTGAGAGCGCCCCCCCTCCGGAACCATACCAGGCCACATGCCCTCAACATTGGGAGGATGCTTTGGGGGTCTGTGACTCCTTTAAAGCACCATGTCCCCATGTTGATGGGGACAAGGGCCTCATCCCCACAACCCTTGCCCGGTGGTTGTGGGGGTCTGCGGGCGGGGGGCTTATCGGAATCTGGAAGACCCTTTTAACAAAGGGGACCCCCAGATCCCGCCCCCCCTATGTGAATTGGTAATGAGGTACATTGTACCTCTACCATTTCACTAAGAACGTGTAAAGAATTGTAAAAATAAAACACACACCCGTGGAAAAAGACCTTTATTAAAAAAAAAAAAAAAAAAAAAAATCCAGCGGTGGTAATCCACTTTTCGGTCCCCGATCCAATGTTGTCGGTATCCTGCGATGGGTGATCTCCTCTCTGCCGGGGTCCAGCGATGAGAAGATCTCTTCGTCCATGTCCGGGATCCAGAGCGCACGCATCGCCGGCCACCTGTCTCCACCGGAGACAGCCCGGCGAATGACGCGGCTTGAGTCAGTGACAGCTCTTATATAGGTGAGGCGGGGCCACTCGTCACGGGACCCCGCCCCCCCTCTGACATAAGGGAGAGCCGGGGCTTCCCCAGTGATGTAGTCAGAGGGTGCGTCAGAGGGGGATGGGGTCGCGTGACCTCTCTCGCCCCCCTTTTCCTGCGGCCGGCCAGGTTGCGTGCTCGAAAAAGGGGTCTGGGGGATTTCTGGGGGAACTCCATGCCTTTTTTTTTTCATTTGGGTTGGAGTTTCCCTTAAAATCCACACCAGACCTGAAGGGTCTGGAATGGATATTTAGGGGAAACCCCACGTCATTTTTTTTTAATTGACGGCGGGGTTCCCCTTAATATTCATACCAGACCTGAAGGGCCTGGTAATTAAATTTGGGGGGACCCCCCCACGTTTTTTGATTTTTTTTTATGAATGACTTTTCTCTGAATTGCCGGGAGCCGACAATTCATTATAGCCGCGAGTGATTTTAAATGATTTTTTTTAGGGCTGTTACTGATCAAAATTTTTCTGTTCGATTAATCGTTTTTGTTTAAATCGATTAATTATAACACACATACAGATCCAACTACTTTTAGCTGATTTCCTTGCAGGCTGATTCCCAGTGCAGCTACCAACCACTGGAAACATGGATAGCAGGATACAAAAAACACACAAAGGCAGCGCTCGATGGGAATAACATTAAAACTTTTATAGTCTTCAAGTAGGTAACAAAATAAATATTGCACTGGAGATAAAATCGATGTAGCTACATAAACTGTAAAAATGGTGCAAGTAATACCAAACAGTACCAAAAGCAGTCATAAAAACATGTAGCTAAGTATGATACTGGTATAAAAATGTGTACAACGATACCACTGCTGAATCCAGATGAGGAGAGGTTAACATCAGTCCGTCGGCATGTAGATGTCCCATGAAGGGAACTATCACAACTCCCAGTGGATGGCTGTAGAATCCCAGGTTGATAGAGGGAAGTGTAACAGCCCTTGCGTGTGGCAGATAGTAAGGTCCCGCCGGCATGCAGATATGAAGGCACAGCAAAGGAGCCCTTCAGATGGACGCAGCAAGCCCCGCCAGTGACTGTGACGTTACTGGATCTCCGACGGAACTCCCTGAAGGCCCAGAAGCCGGCGGAGAGGTGAGTACCAATCAAAAAGATTTTGATCGATCAAAAAAATGAAAGATGAGTCGATTAATTAAAAGTAAATTTGCACAGCCCTAATTTTTTTCCTTCAGAAATGACACTTTGTGCAGAGACAATTCTAAGCACGGGAAACATGTGCTGCTTCACAGGCATACTATACACCCGCCCCCCAGGTATGAAATTTAAAGGAATATTTCACTTTTATTGTTTCACTTTAAGCATTATTAAAATCACTGCTCCTGAAAAACCGTCAGTTTTTAAAACTTTTTTGCATTGATACATGTCCCCTGGGGCAGGACTCAGGTCCCCAAACACTTTTTAGGACAATAACTTGCATATTAGCCTTTAAAATTAGCACTTAAGATTTCAAACGCTCGAGTCCCATAGACTTTAACGGGGTTCTAAAGTTCACATGAACTTTTGGTCTGTTCACAGGTTCTGGTGCAAACCGAATGGGGGGTGTTCAGCTCATCCCTAATGCTGAGTTCGGGGAAAATTCGAAAGCCGTGGAACCCTGTTAAAGTCTATTGAACATTAACATGAAAAACTAAAAGTGCTAATTTTAAAGGCTTAAATGCAAGTTATTGTCATAAAAAGTGTTTGGGGACCCTGGTCCTGTCTCAGGGGACATGTATCAATGCAAAAAAAGGTTTTAAAAACTGCAGTTTTACCAGGAGCAGTGATTTTAATAATTCTTAAAGTGAAACAATAAAAGTGAAATATTCCTTTACATTTCTTACCTGGGGTGTCTATAATATGCCTGTAAAGTGACACATTTTTCCAGTGTTTAGAACAGTCCCTGCAGCAAAATGACATTTCTAAAGGAAAAAAGTAATTTAAAACTGCTTGTGGCTGTAATGAATTGTCGGGTCCCAGCAATACAAATAAAATTAATTAAAAAAAAATGCATGGGTCCCCCCCCCAGTCCATTTCCAGGCCCTTTGCGTCTGGTATGATTATTAAGGGGAACCCCAAACCAAAATTAAAAAAAATTGTGTGGGGGTCCCCCCAAATTCCATACCAGGCCCTTCAGGTCTGGAATGGATATTAAGGGGAACCCTGTGACAATTTTTTTTAAATGGTGTAGGGGTCCCCCTCAAAATTCATACCAGACCCTTCAGGTCTGGCATGGATTTTAAGGGGAACTCTGCGCCAAAATAGAAAAAATGCGTAGGGGTCCCCCCAAAAATCCATACCAGACCCTTGCCCGATCATGCAACCTGGCAGAACGCAGGAAAAGAGGGGGGGACGAGAAAGCGATCCCCCTCCTGAACCATACCAGGCCATATGCCCTCAACATGGGGAAGATGCTTCGGGGTCTGGACCCCAAAGCACCATGTCACCTTGTTGATGGGCACAAGGGCCTCAAAAGTGTAAAAAATGGGAAAAAACAAGAGCCAGCTTGGGACAAGTCCTTTATTAAAAAATAAAAAAGTCCAGCGATGTAATCCATCTCGACCCAACCATACCGGAAAAAAAGCCACTACTGATGCGCCTCCATAGGAGAATCCCATCGAGTGACAATTCCCTCACTCTGACAGCTCTTATATAGTTTAGGGTGGGGCCAACCGGTGACATACGCGGGTGTCCCCCTCTGACGCCATGGGGGTTTTCTGCGGTTTCCCCATGTGTTTTTTTTCAATAAATTGTATCTGTATTGCCGGGACCCGACAATTCATTATAGCCGAAAGCAGTTTTAAATGACTTTTTTTCCTTTTAGAAATTTAATTTTGCTGTGAGACTGTTCTAAACACTGTAAAAATGTGCCACTTTACAGGCATACTATAGACACCCCCGGGTACGAAATTTAAAGGAATATTTCACTTTTACTGTTTCAGTTTAAGCATTATTAAAATCACTGCTCCCGAAAAAATGCATTTTTTTGCATTGATACATGTCCCCTGGGGCAGGGCCCGGGTCCCCAAACACTTTTTATGTCAATACCATACATATAAGCCTTTAAAATTAGCACTTTAGATTTTTTATGTTCATGTTTTTGCCTTTTCGCAAGTTCTGGTGTGAACCGAACCGGGGGTGTTCGGCTTATCCTTAGTTATGACTGTATACACCACTTCTGTGATGTTATGCATTGTGCAGTGGATGTTTTCTGCAAGTATTTCCATGCCTTATATTGGGATTAGATCCTTGTTAGACTAATGTTGCATGTATTTATTAGGGGAACCTTATTATGTATTGTCTCTTTAGAAATAAAATAAATAATATAGATAATTTCCTACACAGTAAGCTTTCTCAGGGTTTTTATTGTGCCTGAAATAATCATCTAGTTATTGGCAGATATAGAACTGTGATAGAGATATGCAAGTTATCACTTCAGTTTTTTGCATATGGGAACTAAGGAGCAAGTAAAAATAGACCAGGCAGAGTGGACTTTGTGGAGAATGGGAATATGTTACCTTATGATACTATATACAGTAAAGGCCCAATTGTGAATTACAGGTTGAGGGAGAAGAAGGATATTCCTAAAAAAAAGAGATATAAGGCAAAATGAACAAATCACAGAATGCAGTTATCAGGTCATGCCATGTTACTGGTAACTCTATTTTCATGAGTTTTCAGGAAAGCGGGATTACTGCCCTTTTTTTTGTTTGTATACATTTTTCAGGCTATATCCTTCAGTTTTAAAACCAAGCAGTCCAGCAAAAGGCCTTTGGTGAGACTCATGGAAATAGAGTTGCCAGTAAGTCTAACTCCAGTTTTTTTTTAACCACTATTCAGAAGCATGATTCAGAAATACAATATAACATGATTGTTACTTTGTATTTTCTTTTATTCATATACATATCAAAGAGGTGACCCTTGATCTGCTTATTATATCAACATTAAAAAATAGAAAAAAATATTTTTATTAATAAAATGTGATCCTATTTAAAGAGTAACTCAACCTTTATTGAGAGAAAAAAAATCCCTCTGGGTTATCTATGTACATTGCAAGGATTTTAAAGGGTACGTTCACTCATACAAAAAAAAAAAAAAAAAAATAATAATAATAATAATAATAATAATAATAATAATAATAATAATGAAGGCACTTATTTTTTGCAGATAAGAAAAAATGCATTTATTATATTTTCTAGTTAGGAGCCAGTAGAGCATTGCACCTACATTCAGCAGATCATGGGTGTAATGCCACATCCCTGCAGACTGTTGGTGTAGCTGTCTACCTATAGCTCCAAAATGGGCAGCCAGTTACTGAATGAGAGGAAGCTCAATGAAATACTTAGAGCACTCAACAGCACCCTGGTAGTTCATTGAGAACTGTCGGTTTTTGTATTTCCATATTCACAGAACATTCACAGAACTCTGAATATGGGTGTAAAATGTATCATGTTACAAAGGGTGAACTTATCCTTCAACAAACTTTATAATTATCAGTTGCTGCACTTGCAGGATTTTAATGAGGAAAGTGGCAGGGTCTGAATCCCTTTAGACCTGATTTCCCTTTGGGAGAATCCGCCAAAAATGATATTGAGTGAATCAATCACAAATTACAGGAAATTACAGTTCAATTACAGGGAATTACAGGGCCTGTGTCCTGCTCCAGGGGACTATCTGTGTACAGAAACACCTACAGCTTGCCATATTGCATTGTATTTTACAGAAAATTGCAGTGCTGCAGATTGAAAGGGAAAGGTAATTGTTAGAAGAATTCAATTACAATTACAAGCAGCAATTGTGTATGCTATATAAAAAAAAAATGCCACGTTTTTCTCATGAAAGTGGAGTTACCTTTTAACTCCCTATTAATCCTTAATACTATTTAGACCTGTTTTTTTTTTGTTTTTCATTGTATTACTTCTCGATTATCTTGTTAACCTGCTAAACCTTCTAGGTATGAAGGGGCCCATGACTATTTCCTTGACTCACCCAGTATAGCTCTTGAAGCCTCATGACTAGTGACTAGGCCTGAGCAGCACTATCACACGATGGCAGGCCTTGGCCTGTTCCTTAGCCCTTTGTAAGTTCCCAGCCATTAATGGTCAGCTATTAGTGAAAGATGTGGGTAGGGATCCAGCAGAAACAGGAGCGTGCGTAATGGTGGAAGGAAAGTAGAAGTTCCTTTCTATGCTCAAATGGGCAGAGTGCATGTTTAGTTTACTTGTGTGTATCGTACCCACATTTCTCAGCAGCTGTGGCTAACACTAGCAACTCCCTCAAGTTCTATCTCTACTTACTTAAATAAGCTGCAACATTTTATTGTTTTTCAGGTGTCACCTGTACAGGCAATGGTCTGTCAATAACAAAAGTAAAAGTTAAGTGGTTTAGGGGTTGGCGAGCCCAGAGCCACAGTAAAACATCTCAAGTGTTGGTTTGCCCCAGAAAATTTTAGAGGGCTAAACCTATGTAGAACTGCAAAATTACGTAAGGACGACTAGTCTTCATAAGATATAGATCAGTTCTTGCCCTCATTTAGTTTGAATTTTTCAAATAGTCAAAAGCCAATCCTCACTATATCCAAAAACAAAAAAATAATCTTGGGTGGAGTTTTAATTTGTTATCGGTATATTTTACTATGCAAATTAATTCCAATCAGGGCACTGCAGTATATTTTTGTATAAAATAAAAACCGAACACATTATTGTTGTTCTTAATTTCCATAAATGTTGTAAAATATATTGATAGTTTTATACAATTTTTCTGTTTATGACTTCACTGGATTTTTCTTCACTTCTTGAACCTCTGACGATGTGGTAAAAAAAAAATGGTAAGTGCAGGCATCATCCGGTCAAAAAGACACAAGAGCAATAAAAACATCTGCAAAACGTTAAATTCTTCACCACTCTACTTGAAATGTGTTTTTGTTTGGTCTGTATCCCTGTTGAAAAGACTTACTATATGTGAGTAAAAATCTCTCTCATAGGGACAATAATAAAAACCCCACAGAGGTTGACATGTCAGATGAGTAAGCACTAATACGTCAACAAAAAAAAGAAAATACCACATGTTTGTATTAAAGGAGAAGTATGGCCAAAGCTTTTTTGGCCATACTTCTATCCACCACAGGAGTGCAGTTCGTTCTGTGAAATTCTCTTGTAGTATATATAAATAAAAAATGTGCAGCGCCACTATAATAAATAATAAAAAATATGGTGCAATAAACAAAAAAGCCAAAACAAATGTGCAAGTGTTCATCAATAATTATACCAATCATATAAAGAAAAAAGTCCCAATCCAAAGTTGAAATCTTGTGCAAAGGTCATGAAGAGAAGATTTAACACCTTCTTGACATGTGAAAATAATCCTTCTTAGAAAGTGTTAAGAGGTCAGCCACTGCCTCCCTGTGAATACAACACCAATGACTGCCATACGCCTGTGACTTCAAGTCAAACATCCACAGCAAGCATAAAAACTTTGTCCAATAACTGTTTTAAAATGCATCTGTCATAGGAGTAAAGCTGGGATTAATAAACCACACCAGGAGCCAAACAAGTTCTCTAATAGTGTAGTATTTCATGTGAAAACATAAAAAGCATGAATAAAACAGCAAATATCTTGCATAAAAAGCCACTGCCGACCTGTGATCATACAGTGGTGTAACATCAGCACTAGCAGCTCCTCCCTGATGTGTTTTGTTCAATAGGACGTTAAATTATCAAGATGAGCTTTCTTTATCCCTGCTTTACTCCATTGAGAGGTGCCTTTTGATGCAGTTATTGGGTGAAGTTTTCATGCTTACTGTGGATGCGTTTATTAACCCAAAAATAAAAATAAAATCCTGTTCCCTTAAAGCAATGTTATACAGCACAGTGCTTGTGCTGTGTAATTTGCCCCCCTGTATCACCTGAAACACTTGACTGATCCTGCCTGGCTATACCCTTCCTTCTTATATGCTGACTCAAATGCATCAGGGCTACTGCAGCAACAACCAGCTGGATACTGGTTCAAGTCACAATGAAGATATTTGGCAGCACACCATGGAATGACGTGAATAGCGTCCAAACGGATAATTTACTGCATGATCGCAACACAAGGAAAGTGCAACTTTTCGGAGTCACGCAGGACCCCTTTGTCAGGCATGTCTGACAAAGGGGTCACATGCATCACATGCCTGACGAAGGGTTCCTGCTTGACTCCGAAACGTTGCACTCTCCTTGTGTTGTGATCATGCAATAAATTATCTGTTTGGACGCTATTCACGCCGTTCCTTGGTGTGCTGGCAAACATCTTCATTGTGACTTGAACCAGTATCCAGCTGGTTGTTGCTGCAGCACCAAAATTTGAGAGTTCATCACGGAATGTGTGCGATGGGAATATGAAGTATGAGAGAGAAGAGAGCTTTCAAGTCAGCTGTGCGCTGGGAACTGAGCTTAGATAGGTACAGATCGGCAGATTTTTTACATTGCACAAGGACACTTATTATTATAGTACAGAGAGGATGGGAGGATTTAGAAGAATTGGGTTAACAATCACTTTAAAGTCACATGCATACTGTATATACTGTTGTAATGGCAGCCATCGGTTTCAGTATATGTTGAGTTCCCAGGCAATTGGTGGCTGACCTCTGAACACTTTCTGAGAAAGGATTATTTTCACATGTGAAGGTGTTAAATCTTCTCTTCATGACCTTTGCACAAGATTTCATCCTTGGATTGGTAGTTTTTTCTTTATATGTTTGGTTTAGTTATTGATGAACACTTGCACATTTGCTTTGGCTTTTTTTTATTTATTACACCATATTTATGTATTATAGTGGCACTGCACATTTTTTATTTATATATCTATTTAAGTTAAGTATTCTGCTTGTATGTTAAAGCTGCCATTTGCCTTTGAGATTATGAGTCAGAAGGGATTCTAGGGTTTATGTGCAGGCCAAGTAATGTTATTGAAATGTCAAAGTTGTCTGAAAATGAAACACATGTGAAAGATAACTCTCCCAATAGCTACAAGTATCCAGGTATAGCAAAACAGGCAGATTTGCAACCAACTCTAACTTGTTCAGATAGTCAGGCCTCGTACACACGACAGAGTTTCTCGGCAGAATTCAGCGAGAAACTCGGTCAGAACCGGATTCTGCCGAGAAACTCTGTCGTGTGTACACTTTCGGCCCGATGGAGCCGCCGAGGAACTCGTCGAGAAAATAGAGAACATGTTCTCTATTTTCTCGTTGTTCTATGGGAGAACTCGGCCCGCCGAGCTCCTCGTCGGCTTCAGGGCTGAACTCGCCAAGGAACTCGACGTGTTTGGCACGTCACGTTCCTCGGCCGTGTGTACGAGGCCTCACACATCCGGCAAAATCATGCTACCTTAACCACTTCCCTATCCAGCTATCATAATATGACGGCCGCAGGAACCCTCTGTCCCTCCAGGCGGCCGTCATATGACGTCCTCTGCTTCCCAGCCCTCTAGGGGGTGCGCACCTGCCGCATCACTCGGGAGCCAATGCGCGTGCCTGGTGGCCACAATGTCTGCCGGGCACCCGTGATTGACAGATAACAGAGCAGGACAGTGGATCTGTGTGTGTAAACACACATATCCACGTCCTGTCAGGTGAGAGGAGACTGACGGTGTGTTCCCAGTACAGAGGAACACTGATCGTTCGCCTCCCCTTGTGAGTCCCCGCCCCCTACAGTTAGAATCACTCCCTAGGTAACACAATTAACCCCTTGATCTCCCCTAGTGTTAACCCCTTTCCTGCCAGTGACATTTACACAGTAATCAGTGCATTTTTAAAGCACTGATCGCTGTATAAATGTGAATGGTCCCAAAATAGTGTCAAAATTGTCTGATATGTCCACCGCAATGTCACAGTCAAGATAAAAATCGCAGATCGATGCCATTACTAGTAAAAAAAGAAAATAATAAAAATGCCATAAATCTATCCCCTATTTTGTAGAAGTTATTACTTTTGCGCAAACCAATTTTACCAAAAATATGTAGAAGAATACATATCGACCTAAACTGACGAAAAAAATTGTTTAAAAAAAATGGGATATTTATTATAGCAAAAGTAATCTTGTAACTCGTCTTTTGTTTATAGCGCAAGTAATAAAAAACGCAGAGGTGATCAAATACCACCAAAAGAAAGCTTTCATTTGGGTACAGTGTGGCATGACCGCACAATTGTCATTCAAAATGTTACAGCACTGAAAACTGAAAATTGGCCTGGACAGGAAGGGGGTGAAAATGCCCAGTAATGAAGTGGTTAATTAGGGTCCTGCTGCCTATTTGAGAAGATTATAGTTTACAATAGTTTCCCTTTAATAGCATTTGAGCTAACAGGATACAAGCTGTGTAAACTATTATTACAGTAGTAATGCAGGAGGGGGATTTCCAAACACTCATACCGTGGGCCTCTTGCTGTCTCTCACATGCAAAAAGTCTGACATAAAAAAAAAAAAAAATCAGCACTGTAAATGATCTCTCTTCTGTCTCCAACCAGATCAAAGCACAATTGGAAGCCTGAATGTGGTTGGTGAGTGATACAGAAAGCATAGAATAGAAAATACACACACTAGGAAGTACACTGGTAATGAGTATCTAATCATTTACCTTAAGTGGATTAGAGAGCATTCAGATTAAGGTAATGGAAATAAAGAAAGGAAGCTACACTCCAGATCAAATAATTATTCCTTATTAAACATAACCCTGGTACACAGGCGGTACACCTGAGCTATTTCTATGAAGCACTTCACAGTACGATTAAAGCATTTACCAAGGAAAATGTGTCAGCGAAGAGTTCAGGTGGATTGTCCATGCACCAGGGATTTGTTAAATACAGACATGTTGTCATTGATCCAGAGTTTGGCTTTCTTTTTTTTCCATTAGTTGTCTGTGTCTGGAATGAGATGAGAGCCAACAACTGTGGCTGAGTGGCTGGAGGACAAGTATGTGAAGCATATTAATGGTCCTTAATTGACTGCACATATGATATTTCCACTCCGGTTTTTATAAAAGTAATGCACACAGACCTTTGGAGAACATTAAATGTCATATACACCTCTACACTTGTCCCAGAGATACCCTTCTTTTTTGGTGCAAATGCTTTGGCAGCAACAACGCACAGTAAGTCCATCTCAATATTTCTCCTGCAGAAGTGGAATCTTATTTTGAGGAATTCATCCAGAATAAACTCCAACCAATTACCTATACAGCTGAATAGTAATATACAATATTTTTGAGTCATTTATATGACAATTGAAACAGATAGCTTATATGCAGATAGGTGGAGGTAAGGGTTAATGAAGTGTTATATTAATACACTGTGTGGGAGATTAAGGGCCCCTTTCACACTATCAGACCTTTCGGTCCACCCGTCAGCATGACACCCGCTGACATCCAATACGATCCTGTCCACTAAAAACAGACAGAAGGGGATCAGCGGATGACAGGCAGTCCATTTCCATCTAACAGACTGTAGAGGAAAGTGGGCTGTATCTGCGTCCGCTCTGCATTAGCAGAGCGGACATGGATCTGTCATCCGCCTGCTCAGTGGAGATCACTGAGTGTGAAAGAGGCATAGTATCCGAACAGCTTCTAACTTCCGCTTGTTCAATTAAGCTTTGACAATAAAATCTAGAAGATAATTGGTTACTATGCACCAGATTCTGTATGCGCCAGTTTTGATAAATCTCCCCCTGTATTAGAAAATTATGATACAAGTTATTTGTTTTTAAACATATTTTAAACATATTGTATATGCTAATAATAAAAAATTCAAATTACTTTAAAATATTTTTGTTATGACCTGGGACCTTATAAGTCATCTTTTGCTTACTGTGTTGTTGTGGGTTACCTTATCACACAGCCTCAATCTTCCCCATAATTTTCACCTTTACTCTGTTATTCCAGACTACCTACTAAAGTCTATTGAAATTACCATTAAGTGAAGTTAAACAGATTCAACTTTATGTTTTGAAAACTCCCATGAGGCTTGGGGAGTATTACATTTTCTTCTCTTTCATTGTCATAGAATTTGATAAAAAGGTTTAAAATGTAAAATATAAAGCTGGTATATACTCATGATATAGCTAAAACAGTCGTGGAATTCTGCTACTGTACTTCTGGACTACCATAAAAATTCCACCATGCTATTTATTTATACTACATTATGTGTGTCTTTCTTATGAATAATTGATGGGTAAAGTTAATTTTCTACTCCCTCCTCACATATCAAGTAGCCATAATTGCCAAACCACTGTTGTAACATGAAAGTTGGTACTATTCTCTATGTCTTCTAGTCTTACGTCTTACCCCAAGTTGCAACCATTCTGTTTCAATATTTAAGAAGTTTACCAAATAATTGTAGACTACACTGTCCCAGATGATCCTGCTCTGTTTCTTTTACACCCTTTTTTCCAGTAAAGTCCTACCAAAATCTAAACTTTGACACTTAAATGCTGCCCTTTTTCCTTTTGAAATTGACCCATACTTTCCATGGAAACCATGTGAATTTGTACAGTAGAAGAGATAAAGTCAAAGGAAATCTTTTCTCTGAAAAAAAAAAATAGGACATTGATTAAAAGTGGTTGTATTGGATAGAATTTATGTTTTTAGGAGGAAGCCTGCATGAAGCCTCGTACACACGACCGAGTTTATCGGCAAAAACCAGCAAGAAACTTGCTGTTTTTTATTTTTGCAGAGAAAACCGGTCGTGTGTACACTTTTCGACGAGGAAACTGTCAGGGATCTCGTCGAGCCAAAAAGAGAGCATGTCTTCTTTTTCCTCGACGGCAATGGAGAAATTTGGCTCGCCAAGATCCTCGACAGTCTAACAAGGAACACGACGAGCAAAACGATGTGTTTCGCCCATCAAGTTCCTCGGTCGTGTGTACGAGGCCTAAGGCAAAACTCTCCTGCACAGTGATTTATAAACACTTGAAGTTCACCACAGAGCCCACCCAGTGACCCCCCCCTCCCATTTATTTCCTTCTCCAACCTCATTCCTTCTCCAGTGCCTATCCTTTATTCTGGATACAGTTTTCCCTTCCCATCCTCTCTTCACATTACACCCCCACCCCACCCCTACCACCTCTTGCCATTATTAGCCCTCTGTAACCTTTGCTTTATCACATTCCTCCACCCCCTCTACCCTCCACATCCTTTGGGCCACTGCATTTTCCCTTACTGCCCTGACTTCCAAAAAATAACTCCACTGGAAGCATACAGAAGAGGAGAAAAAAAACTGGACTGTAGCATCACACAATCACAGTATTAGATAAGTAAAAAGAACATTTTCACATGTTTTTTTAATACTACAATCAATTAGAGTTAAATCTTTATCCAGGAGATGAGCTTAAGGAACTATATATACACTCAAATGTTCCTACCTTTTTTGAGCCAAGTGTAAAATGACAACCTGTAACTGAGCCTGAGCTGTTTGATTAAGGATTATGATGTGGGATTTGCAATTTATCTAGATATTAAATGTCATTAACCAACTCCAGATTTGTTTGACTATTATGATTAAAATACTTACAGTGAAGAAGTTTGTGAGTACGGTTGCACATTTACAAATCAAAACTCACATATTTAAAAATGATTTCCAGAAATAAAAACAACCAATGAATATATTGCTAATAGTTTTAACAGAAGCCTTGTCTGTGTTGTCCTTTCTACATAGCAAAAGAGATCTCCTTATAATAAAACCCAACTAATAGCCAGGAACTGTCAATTTAGTATATATATATATATTATATATATATATATATATATATATATATATATATATATATATATATATATATATATATATATATATATATATAACCTATAAACACACAAACATGCACACTTAGTCAAATTATATGAGATGTAGGGCAGAATGTAGTGCGCTGCTGTGACTCCTATTCAGCCAACAACAGGCTGCTGTTTCTAACATCACTCAGCTGGTCCAGGCTCTGAAGAGATCCCAACTTATAGTAGGGATTCAACCAGATGCCTGGACTGGTATCTGGCTCAGACTCTCAGTGAGGCACTGAGAGGCTGAAACAGCTGTTCCTGCCCCTTCCAAAGCCCTGCTCTCCAGTGAGCACAGAGTAGAGAGCTCTTTTCTCACTGAAGACCGAGAACTCAATGATCAATGGTCATTTATTGCTCAGCTCTCAGTCTTAGAGGCAGAGGGGGATAGATGCAGCAACAGACCAATGCTGCATCCACCATGGTGAGTATAAGTGATTTTTTTTTTTTTTTAGAAACCCACCCTTCTCTTTTAAGGACTCAAACATAAAGTCATGGCATTGCAACTCAGTACAAGGATGCTGTAAAAAGGTTTGGCTAATCATTGTTTAATTCTAGATGCTCAGCTATTTAATAAAACAGGAGTGGCAGAAGATTTTTACCTACATCGTTTTCTGACAGATAGTAATTTCCAAAAGTATTTTAGTTTACATAGTTGCCACCACACAAGTTCAGAAAATATCCCATTTGGAAGACCGTGAAAAGTATTTTCCTTTCCTTTACTTAAACTTATTGTTAAAAGATTAAAACTACAACAAGGATATAGATTATAAACCAGTCCATGGCCATTTCAAGTGAACTTATATGCTTTCTCTAGGTCATCACAATGCCTACAGTTATTAATGGTAGCAGACAAAGTGCTTTCAGGTTCTCAGAAACTGTGGGATTGATTTCTTAAAAGCAAATAGGTTGTTCACTTTGCAAGGGAATTTTCCCTAGTGCTTTTTTTTTTTTTTGGGTAAACTTTACCACATTCACTAAACTCTGGGTCAAATTCCCTTGCAAATTGTAACTTTTCTTCAAAGTTAGCAACCTATTTCCCATTTGTAAATCAACCACTGTGATGGTTCCCTGAACATTACTATCTTTCACCAAAGAATGGTGAAAAAAATGAAAAAAATATTCTGTAAGTAGCAGTTCTTTGGACAAAAAAAGGGATTTAAGATAAATGTAATTTTGCTAAGTTACTTTTTCCTAACGATATTCGCGCTCCTGATCTACCTATAATCCTGCCATTGAACAGTTCAGGCAATTGTAATTAATAAATTGCGTGACTGTCTGAAAGCTGGGCACCTTTGAATGCATATATTTAGTAGAATCAAAAAAGTGCTTAATTTTCTTATTATGAAAACAGAATGGACAAGAATTGAGGCTACAGCAGGCACAGGAACACTAAATATGCAGATGGTGGGGTCAGACTTTGGCATACACTGCTTGTATTTATGGCTCCTTTCTGTCTTGTGTGAATAGATGAAATTTGTGTTATTATAAAATCCATTCTCTGATTGCTTCAGTCATGCAAAAAGCTCAGTTTGGCAAGTCAGACTTTGAAGTCAAATACTGAATTTTCAGAATTTCCAACATCCTAAATTTACTATAGAATATAACAAAAATAAATACGGGACTTTGGAAGCACCCCACAATTTTTTTTAAATAGTATGTAACACATCTTTAAAAATAATATTCCATTCCAAAACTATAAGAAACATCATAAGGTACTGCTTTCTATTCATAGGTATATCTTCTATCTAGCCCCTTAATGTAACACACTATGATAATAATACTGTATATACAGTCATGAACTCATCTGGTTGCATGATGATGTGTTGTCAGAGCCAGGTCTATGCATTTTTGAGAGCAGATGCCCCCCTCTATAGGAGTGCAAGAATATACTGCAGGGGATCCTTAGGGGAACGAGTCTGATCAGCTGAGTATGGATAAAGAAAGGTGTATTGCTTAAATGCTAGCTTAACCGGCACTTTAGACAAATGACGGCCAGACAGGACATTTGCTGTTCTTAGTGGACATCATAAAATGCCCCCCTCCCAAGAATGCGCCTCACGGCACGATCTGTCACCCGCTGTGTCCACCAGCACAGCCGATGACAGATCACTATACCTGGCCGCTGCTAGTACCATGTGATCACTATGATCAATCACAGCAAATCATATGGCAACTGTACACAATGGGTGGCTTTCATTCCATTCAGAGAGATCACATGGTACAGACAGGACCAATCAGAGACCATCTGTACCATATAATTAGCTGCGAGCCAATCTCGCGCCCTTTCTTACTAAGGTGTTCAACTCTCTGACAGGGGGCTCAATATTTCCCCCGCAAACACTTGAGGCCCACATCTCCCTCATTCCAAAGCCGGGCAAAGACCCTACTCTTTGCGCTAACCTTTGATTGGTGTCGATCTGAAAGTCTTTGCTAAAATACTGGCAAATAGGCTACAACCACTGTTGCCAGGGATAATACACCTAGATCAGGTTGGCTTTGTGAGTGGCCATCTAAAGACCCTTCTTTTAACTGATTATGCCCGGTCTCACGATGTCCCATTATGCCTTTTAACGGTCGATGCTGAGAAGGCATTCGACCGAGTAGACTGGCAGTTCCTTCGACTATCCCTGCAACAAATAGGCTTGGGACCTAATATGATAGCGAGAATAATGTCCCTTTACTCTTCTCCATCTGCTAGGGTTAGATTAAATGGCTCACTATCTCCGGCCTTCTTTATATCTAACGGGACGTGACAGGGATGCCCACTGTCCCCCCTCCTCTATGTTCTTACAATGGAACATCTAGCCATTGCTCTACGTAACAATCCCTCGGTCCAGGGCATAACGATCGGGCCCACTATACTAAACTAGCCCTTTTTGCACACGATCTGCTCTTGTTCGTGATGCACCCACATACATCCTTACCCTCAGTGTTGCAGGAGTTTCAGAAATTTGGAGCAGTTAGCAATTTCAAGGTGAACTACACTAAATCAGAAATCCTTAATGTTTCTTTGTCCAAGTCGGACCTACGGAGACTATCGACTACTTTCTCCTTCAAAACTGGTTCTACCTCCATCAGGTATCTCGGAATTCAAATTCCGGCGGATCCATCCCAACTCTTTTCCCTGAACTATACCCCCCTACTTCTTAGGACCCAAGCAGATTTAATCACTTATGTGTCCAAATGGCTCTCATGGCTAGGTAGAGTGAATGCCCTGAAAATGGATGTTCTCCCTAGGTTCCTATATTTGTTCCAAACCATTCCTATTCATATACCTAATTCGTACTTCAAGAAGCTGCGCCAGATGTTCTTCAAATTTATTTGGAATGCTGCCCCTCCCAGAATACGATATGAAACATTATCTCTTCCAAATGTTAGGGGGGAGCTGGAGCCCCAGATGCCTCCTTGTACCATAAGGCTGCGGTGCTCACTCGTATACTGGATTGGTTCCATCACTTTTCAACCAAGCTCTGGGTTCAGTTGGAAAGCCACATGAACCAAGTTGAACTCTCCGCTCTCCCATGGACCTCACCCACAGTTCGGGGGGGTTCGGGCCCTCTCGGCGACCTCACCCTTCAAACAATCCAGATTTGGGATCGCTTGCGATCCAGAAGGGGCTTATCGAACCACATGGGGCCTATGACTCCCTTCTTTGGGACCCTGGCCTTTCCGCCAGCCATGTCCGTAACAAGATTCGGACCATGGTGAAAGGAGGATCATAGGAGACTTGCCCAGATCCTTCGAGCAGACCCCACTTTGAGGACTGATACCCCTACCGATCAAACCTCCCGTCAACCCATGCAGTGGCTTCAGAGGCAACAGATTACTTCCTACATTCGAACTTTCCCATCCATTTCGGACATCCTTGCTGAACCGACGGGGTTTGAGGCACTGCTTCTGCAGGCGGAACCTCCGACACATGTGGTATCTCAACTCTACTCCCTGTTACTCAGTATCTTCTCCCCTGACCCCCCATCGTTTACAGTGGCCTGGGAGACGGACCTACGTCACCCAATCTCCCTTATTGACTGGAAGACGTGTTTTATCCTGACACACAAACTATCCTTGGCCACTAAGACCCAGGAGAAGGGGTTCAAGTTGCTAACGAGATGGTACAGATGCCCAACAACTATCAACCATTTCAATTCGGCGGTGCCGGATACTTGCTGGCGGTGTCTTAGATCCCGGGGAAACATGCTCCACATCTGGTGGGAATGCCCTCCTGCGCAGGGGTTCTGGCAGCGGATTTTCAAACTATACTGCAAACTGATGGCGACCTCTATTCACCCTTCCCCTGAGATGGCTCTCTTACCTATACTCCCTGGCACGTTCAAATCCATCAAAAACGATGTACTACGACACTTCCCGGTGGTGGCCAGAGTGGTGATCCCCCGTCATTGGAGATCGGCAACCATGCCTTCCCTGGGGGACTGGGCTGTTGAAGTGGACCGCATAAGGGACCTTGAGTGTCTGTTGGCGGAAGAGGGTGGTAAAAGTGAACAGTTTTCTCTTACCTGGACTTCATGGTCCATGTTTCGATACTCTTCTGAGTTTATCTCTTGGGCCGAGTGTGGCCTGGATGATGTGGCCCTGATAACCATAATGGAGTGATTCTTGTCCCTTAATTCTTGTCCCCTATCTCTCTGCCCACCTTCTGTCTGCCCCTGCTTCTTTTCCTTTTCTTGATCTCTAAATACATCCTTAGGAATTCATTGAGCTTAAGTACCATGGCTTCAACCCGCTTATTGTAACTGATTCGTTATGTGACCCCATATGTCTTATTTTACATGCAGATTCATGTATAATCTCTCCTAATGTGCCGCGTGCGGTGCAACACTGACCCCCTCACTAAAGTGAGGTTAGTGGCAACAATTAATGTTTATTTTATATATGCGAGGATAGCTAAATCGAACGGCCTTGTGGTGGTCCACGCATGCTTTCATTCCTTTTTCTCATGTAACTTAGACATGCTTTTGTTGTGTCAAGTACGATGCCTAATGTTGATGTAATAGCTTTCACTGTATGTATTGTTTGAGATGTTATCTGTCTTTCTGTTTCTCTTTAATGAATAAAATAAGATTGAATAAAAAAAAAAGCAAGTTAGCCCTAGAATTTCTTTTGATTGCAGTATCTATATTAGTGTTACTGATATATATGTGAAAATGGATGTGATTGTATATTTGTTTGAGCTTGCAACTGTATGTGTATACACACACAAATGTAGATAATTTTGCATGCATATTGGAAAATATTCAAAATCTTTAATTTTATTAGGTTCTGCATAACCTAAACATAATATTAATTGTGGTTGTGTGTACTCTGTTCTAAAGTCCAAACACTTATATTTTGCATCAAGTGGTTTTAATAACTCCAAGCTTGTTCTAATCTCAAAAATCACCATTGCGAGACTTATGAATCTTAAAAAAGAGCAAGTATCCCCATGAGGGTTATAAGAATTTTACAGCTTTGAAAGCAGATTTGAAAAATCCCCTGAGGAAGAATTTTATGTTTTGAATGCAAGCATATCAAGTGTAAGCCAACCACACAGTTCATGTAACCTAACATGGCCTGTTTTGTTTCTTATGGTGTGTGTTCCACATATCACAGATGCCAAGCTAAGGTAGCAAAGAGGGGTATAATGGGATCAGGGTATTTTGAAAGAGAGCTAAAAAAGACAGATGCACATTAAACACTGGTGGTAAATACAATATTATGTAAGCATGATTTAAAAACCTCAGATCATGCTGCATACAGCTTTGCACAAACCACATAGTATTAAAACGACAGTGTAATCCCTTCTTAAGTGCATTAAAGCAATTGTGTAGGCAATTCCTATTAAAGTAGCAGAGCACTTGATGGTTGCTGGTGGTAAAAACACTACCTTAGATCCCTTACATCTTTTATTAGTAGTGACACAAGGAACAAAACAAGGAACTCATCAGTGTGTTCACCCTAGCTGTACCCTAGCTCTACTCACCCAGCATCTAGGCTTCTGCACAACTTTGCTACAGTTCAACTTTCTCATGCTGTCACACAAGCTGACCATTGCTACAAGACCATAAGGAGAGGGCTGGGACTTTATGTTAAGCAATATACATTGGGGCCTTCCATCATTGTGCCTTTGTGTTTACCGCCTCAACTCCTGGGACTGATGATACCCTTTCTCCCAGCCAGCCTCCAGCCCTCAGCGCCTTTCACCCAGACTCATAGTTTATCTGTAAGTATAAATGGGTGTTTTATGGTTATTATCCTAATTATATATCCCCCTTCCTCTTTTGTGGATAGAACCATTGTAATCTTACAATATTTTTATAGACACCAAGTTTGCATCTGCTCCTGAAGAGTGGAAGTTATCCATGAAACACGTTGAGCTATATAGATGCTATCATTATGACTAGACAGCTCAAGAGTATCATCAACATTTATATTTATTATGTTTTACTGACCTCCACCAAATAAGTATAGTTTTGTTATATTGTGTGCGAACATGGATCCTAGAATCTGGTGTTTTTATAATGTTAACATCATGTATCAATATGCCATTATGCTATTATGTTATTATGTGATACATATATGAAATACATTTTAATTATATGTACTTTGTCTATGTTATGATATAATGTGTATGATATGATATAATGAGTATAAGATATCTATACTATAAACTCGTCAGACACTCCTTGTTCATGTTGCCAATTTGGGCGCATGCTTCACATAAAGTCCCAACCCTCTCCTTATGCTATTAGCAAATAGGGATGGAGGCACTTGACTTTCTATGTCCTGAGCCTCATACAAAGTCCCAAACCCTTTTTTTTTGTACATTGCTACAGGAGAGCATCACTCATAATTTTCATGTGTGTCCCCACATCCGTCAGCTCCACATTATACACCCTGTTACTGATTGCTGCTTGATCTAACCTGTCTATCTCTGTTTCTTGGTTAAAGTGGCTGTAAACTAAAATAATTATTACTGCCAGCCCCATTGTTATATCAAGGCATACTACACTGTGTACATTTTTGTATAAAACTATGCCTCTAAATACCTTATTTCAGTTTATTTCTGGCCTGTCATGTGACCTCTGGCTGCTGTCCTCCCCAGTCTAAGGGCTACAGTGGGTGGGGCCGAGATCCCCCTCCATAGTCAGCCAAAGAGGTCACGTGATCGCTGAGCTATCCGCCCAGCCCATCCCACTGTAGTCCTTAGATTGGGAGAGAAGAGTGGACAGAGGTCACATGACTGGCCAGAAACTGAAATAAGGTATTTAGAGGCATAATTTTATATAAACATGTACACAGTGTAGTATGGCTTGATAGAACAGAGAGGCTGGCGGTAATATTTTTTTAACTCTACAGCCATCTACTAATAGCTGCAGGAGGGGAGGGGTGGAGGAGGCGGTTCACACACACAGGAGCTGATAGGCCAGGAGGGAGTTGAGAGGGGGAGAGAGGAGAAAAACAGGATGATGAAGGCACGTACATTAACCCCAGTATCATGGATCAGCAGCCATGTTTACCGTGTTCAGCACAATAAGGGGGACACAGGAACAGGTTTCTAACAATAAGGGGGACACAGATCAACCAGGTTTCTAACAGCATAGAATGGGACAAATTAGACAACACAAGCACTGTGCTGTTTAATCTACTATAAGGTAACAGGATCTTTTTTTATTTTTTTTGTGCTACAACCTCATTAGTCACATTTCTTAGGATAATGTTTAATAATTGTACAGTTAAAGTACAAAACGCACATGTTTGAAGATTCAAAAAACTTATGTAATCTTGCTCCCGATTGTGAGATAATGCATTTAGGTTAAATCTCCATTAACAGATGTAAATAATATTGTAATTAGAAATATTTTTCAGCTAGGTGGGAATATACAGTATTTAGACCATTGAGTGTGTTTCAGCATCAAACCATATTTTTCCATATTTTTCACTTCAAAGATCCTTGTCCTTTCCTTTATCACATCTCACATGGGTTGTAAACACCAGCCCTCTATGAATCCTCCAACCAGTTAGGGAGCATTATAATAACCACTGAAGAAAGGAAAGAGGATATATAATAAATTGTTACCAAGCTGTGTACTCTCTTTGTGTAGGGTCACAAAAGCGGTCAGCATGACCAGATCTGAAGCTGAGAGGTAAATTGTACATTGTATTGTAAATATGTTTGTGTGCATAATTTGTAAATATCATGTAATCCACCATAATTATACTGTACATTGTGTTATAAATACTGTTTAACCACTAGCTTACCGCCCACTGTCATATGACGGCAGGACGATAAGCCTCTCGTTCCTTTGAGGATGTCATATGACGTCTTTGCCTTCCCGAGCCACTAGGGGACGCGCCCCACATCACTGGGGACCCGATGGGCCGCGATGTCCGCTGGGCACCCGCAAATGCCAAGTAACTAAGCAGGACCTTGAATCTGTGTGTGTAAACACACAGATCCACATCCTGTCAGGGAGAGGAGACCGATGGTGTGTGCTCTGTATATAGGGACACCGATCGGTCACCTCCCCCAGTCAGTGCCCACCCCCTACAGTTAGAATCACTCCCCTTCCCTGACAGTCACATTTATGAATGAATGAATGACTTGTATAGCGCTACTCATGCGAATTGAATCGCCTCTGGGCGCTTTTTCCAGCCAGTGTCTGCTTGGCTGGTGCGGTCATTTTACCCCGTAGGATCATGACACGCTTGGGACACACAGTCATACACACAGATATACATATATATATACTGGGCCAATTTTGTACAAGATCCAATTTACCTACCAGCATGTCTTTGGAGTGTGGGAGGAAACCGGAGTACCCGGAGGAAACCCACGCAGGCACAGGGAGAACATGCAAACTCCAGGAAGAAGGTGTCATGGTCGGGATTCGAACAAGCGACCCTTTTGCTGCTAGGCGAAAGTGCTACTCACAACACCACTGTGCTGCCTTACACAGTAATCAGTGCATATTTATAGCACTTTTCACTGTATAAATGTGAATGGTCCCAAAATAGTGTCAATATGTCGGCCACAATATCACAGTCACGATAAAAATCACTGATCGCTGCGATTATTAGTAAAAAAAAAATGCTATGAATCTATTCCTATTTTGTAGGCGATATAACTTTTGCGCAAACCAATCAATATACGGTTATTGTGATTTTTTTAACCAAAAATATGTTGAAGAATACGTATCAGCCAAAACTCTAATATAATTTTGGGGGATATTTATTGTAGCAAAAAGTAAAAAATATAGCTTTTTTTCAAAATTGTCACTCTTCTTTTGTTTAAAGTGCAGAAAATAAAAACCGCAGAGGTAAATACCGCAGAGGTCAAATACCACCAAAAGAAATCTCTATTTGTGGGGAAAAAATGATAAAAATGTCATTTGGGTACAGTGTTGCATGATCACGCAATTGTCATTCAAAGTGTGACAGCGCTAAAAGCTGAAAAATGGCTTGGGCAGGAAGGGGGTGAAAGTGCCCTGTATTGAGGTGGTTAATGTTTAATTTGTATATATTATGCAACCCAATCAATAAATGTATATCAAACTATTATATTTGTTTAAGAATCCTCAGATCTAGTATAGGTGAATACTCCTTTAGTGATTAAATTGTATTCACCGATACACGGAACCAAGTTATCACTGATCCAGTCATTTCTTGCTGCTTCTTTCGGACCAAAAACCTTTTCTGCTGATTAGAGGATAGGTTCAACCAGTCAGAAAGAATAGAGGATGCTACTATGCACCACCAAATGTTTAGATTCCAAGGAAAACCATTAGATTTCATGCAGAAGACAAATACTATAGAGGTTGGTATAAATAGCTCAATCTCAGTGTTTGCTGATGATACAAAGCTAAACAGGGAAATAACTTCACAGCAAGCTGTGGAAACCCTACAAGAGGACCACAATAAAATAGACATAACTAGGACACGGCCACCATAATCAGGCAGTAACAGAATTTTCACAATAATTTCTAATAAATATGAAGGTGTTTATGCTACTTTGCTAGTATACGGATTTTTTGTTTTGCTTTATATTGGGACAAATCTCTGTACTGGGGTTGCCATTAAAACACTAGAAAGTGCTACTCACAACACCACTGTGCTGCCTTACACAGTAATCAGTGCATATTTATAGCACTTTTCACTGTATAAATGTGAATGGTCCCAAAATAGTGTCAATATGTCGGCCACAATATCACAGTCACGATAAAAATCACTGATCGCTGCGATTATTAGTAAAAAAAAAATGCTATGAATCTATTCCTATTTTGTAGGCGATATAACTTTTGCGCAAACCAATCAATATACGGTTATTGTGATTTTTTTAACCAAAAATATGTTGAAGAATACGTATCAGCCAAAACTCTAATATAATTTTGGGGGATATTTATTGTAGCAAAAAGTAAAAAATATAGCTTTTTTTCAAAATTGTCACTCTTCTTTTGTTTAAAGTGCAGAAAATAAAAACCGCAGAGGTAAATACCGCAGAGGTCAAATACCACCAAAAGAAATCTCTATTTGTGGGGAAAAAATGATAAAAATGTCATTTGGGTACAGTGTTGCATGATCACGCAATTGTCATTCAAAGTGTGACAGCGCTAAAAGCTGAAAAATGGCTTGGGCAGGAAGGGGGTGAAAGTGCCCTGTATTGAGGTGGTTAATGTTTAATTTGTATATATTATGCAACCCAATCAATAAATGTATATCAAACTATTATATTTGTTTAAGAATCCTCAGATCTAGTATAGGTGAATACTCCTTTAGTGATTAAATTGTATTCACCGATACACGGAACCAAGTTATCACTGATCCAGTCATTTCTTGCTGCTTCTTTCGGACCAAAAACCTTTTCTGCTGATTAGAGGATAGGTTCAACCAGTCAGAAAGAATAGAGGATGCTACTATGCACCACCAAATGTTTAGATTCCAAGGAAAACCATTAGATTTCATGCAGAAGACAAATACTATAGAGGTTGGTATAAATAGCTCAATCTCAGTGTTTGCTGATGATACAAAGCTAAACAGGGAAATAACTTCACAGCAAGCTGTGGAAACCCTACAAGAGGACCACAATAAAATAGACATAACTAGGACACGGCCACCATAATCAGGCAGTAACAGAATTTTCACAATAATTTCTAATAAATATGAAGGTGTTTATGCTACTTTGCTAGTATACGGATTTTTTGTTTTGCTTTATATTGGGACAAATCTCTGTACTGGGGTTGCCATTAAAACACTAGAGTTTACGGGTCCTCGGCTCCTGTAATGCAGTCATAAAAAGAAAAAATAGAAAAAGAAAGAAGCGATGCATTCTAAAGCCTCGTACACACGACCGAGGAACTCGACGGGCGAAACACATTGTTTTCCTCGTCGAGTTCCTTGTAAGACTTGTCAGGGAACTCGACTTGCTTGCTTTGCGTACACACAGTCAAGACAAAATCTCCTCGTTCTCAAACGCGGTGACATACAACACATACAACGGAAGGGGAAGTTTGATTCCACTGGCTAAACTCTTGGGGCTGGTTTTGCTAATCTCATTTGTTTGCGTGTTAAGTTAAAGTTTGTTAAGAGACGATTTGCACTTTTCAGTCTGTTACAGCTTGAAAAATGTGTTATCTCCATTACAAATGCTACTTTTACTCCCGTCTCATACTTTATTCTGAGCAAGCGTGGGTTTCTTAGCATACAGACGCTCAAGTTTCTCGTCGGAAACCAGCCCGACCAGGAACTCGACGAGCCAATTTGAGACTCCTGTCGAGGAAATAGAGAACTTGCTCTCTTTTTGGCTCGTTGAGTTTCTCGACAGTTTCCTCGACAAAAATATACACACAACTGGTTTCCTCAGCAAAAAAATATCTCCCAGCAAGTTTCTTGCTGGTTTTTGCCGAGAAACTCGGTCGTGTGTACGAGGCCTAAGAGTAGTAATTGAAATATTTATTAAAAAAGCAAAAGCATAAGAATAACACTCACAAAGAAGCTTAAGGTATAGGGCTTATCTGTAAGATTTTTCATCCGATTGGTCCCCGGGTACGGTTGATGCTGTTTCTGCCTGTGGTGTTAACCGCGGAATCCCTGTGGCTCCTTGCCTCTGTTGGCAGCGGTGGGGGAACCTCACACTCTCAATGGATGGAGAAGGAGGACGGCGTAGATGGCGTTACTTCCGGGTACAAGGTCAGCGGGGAGGTGCATGTGTTCGAAGTATCAGCATCAGGCTCTGATGAAGAAGCACGCATGCTTTGAACGCGTGCACCTCCCAGCTGACCTTGTACCTGGAACGCTGTCCTCCTTCTCCATCCATTCCCCCACCGCTGCCGACAGAGGCAAGGAGCCACAGGGATTCCGCCGGTTAACACCACAGACAGAAACAGCATCAACCGTACCCAGGGACCAAGCGGATGAAAAATCTTACAGATAAGCCCTATACCTTAAGCTCCTTTGTGAGTGTTATTCTTATGCTTTTGCTTTTTTAATAAATATCTCAATTACTATGCTTAGAAGGCGCCACTTCTTTCTTTTCTACTATTTCAGATCTTCTATCTGCAAGCCGGCAGGCATCTCCGTGCTAGTTTAGTGTTTTTTATATATGGACATCTTTTAATGAATTTCCCCCTGAATATCCAATTCACTCCCCTTCCATTTGAAATAGTTTGTACAACTATATCCAGAGTGCGCTCGATTAACCCTTAGTTTTCCTGTGTAATGCAGTCATGCCTGACTAACTCCTAAGAGCCCACTCCACCATACGGAAACCAAGTCATTATGTTTTGCTGCCTTCCTGTCCCCTTGTAGAGGTTTTCCTTAACCACTTAAGGACCCCTTCACGCCGATATACGTTGGCAGAATTGCACGGCTGGGCACATCAACGTACCTGAATGTTGCCCTTTAAGCCCAGCTGCGGGGTCGCGTGCGTGCCGCTGGCTGGGCGTCCCACGATCGGTCCCCGGAGCTGAAGAATGGGGAGAGCTGTGTGTAAACACAGCTTCCCCGTTCTTCGCTGTGGCGGCGTCATTGATCGTGTGTTCCCTTTTATGGGAAAACACAATCAATGATGTCACACCTACGGCCACACCCCCCTACAGTTAGAAACAGGGATGAGGTCACACTTAACCCCTTCAGCGCCCCTTAGTGGTTAACTCCCAAACTGCAATTGTCATTTTCACAGTAAACAATGCATTTTTAATGTAATTTTTGCTGTGAAAATGACAATGGTCCCAAAAATGTGATAACATTTTCCAAAGTGTCTGCCATAATGTCGCAGTCATGAAAAAAATCAATGTTCGCCGCCATTAGTAGTAAAAAATAAATAATTAATAAAACTGCAATAAAACTATCCCCTATTTTGTAAACGCTATAAATTTTGTGCAAACCAATCGATAAACGCTCATTGCGATTTTTTTTACCAAAAATAGGTAGAAGAATACGTATCGGCCTAAACTGAGGAAAACAATTTTTTTATATATTTTTGGGGGATATTTATTATAGCAAAAAGTAAAAAATATAGAATTTTTTTCAAAATTGTCGGTCTATTTTTGTTTATAGCGCAAAAAATAAAAACCGCAGAGGTGATCAAATACCACCAAAAGAAAGCTCTATTTGTGGGAAAAAAAGGACGCCAATTTTGTTTGGGAGCCACGTCGCACGACCGCACAATTGTCAGTTAAAGCGACGCAGTGCCGAATCGCAAAAACTGGCCAGGTCCTTTAGCTGCCTAAAGGTCCGGGTCTTAAGTGGTTAAAGTGTATGTAAACCTGATTCATGAAATTTGAACTGGGCACATATATTTGCAGTGTTTTGTTTTCTCTCTTCAAAGAGTTATGTTCCATATACCCCTCTCCTGAACTGTTCCTCTGTTATCAGCCTGATGACTCCTGACAAATTCTCTGACACATCAGATAAGTGCAGCCTGACATTTCTTTTAGAGGAGGTTGCTATAAATAGATTAGCAGGGAGCTGGTCCTATTACAAAACACCTCTGGGAGTCTATACCTATGATGAGAGGGGGTGTGTGCCTTTCCTCCAATCAGCAATGTTAGCTATCTTGGCTGTATACCCAGACATCACACTCTGTGTTAAACAGGAAGAGAAAATCTCCAAACATGATTTGAACTTTCTAAACAGTATATAAATGTAAAGACAGCAGATGTACATGTAAAACCTATATCGGGAGATTTGGTTCATCTCTGTGTATCATCTGAGGCTGTTCACTTCACTGGGTGTATGGAGGGTTTACATCCACTTGTTAACCTTTAAAATCTATATTTAAGATTTAATATCTCAAAGATATGATATGGGTTAAATAACAGTTATTGTGACCAGAAGTGAAAGCTTTAACATAAAAACATTTTATTAGAGTATTGTTAAAAAGTCTATCTACTACACAAAAATTTTTTTTCTTAAGCAAGGGAGTAAAATATTAGGTTAAAATACAAAGTATATACATCACACTACAAATATCAAACATTCAACATATGATACGCAGGTGTATACCTTTAAGTGCTGGGAGATGATTTGATAATTACCTATATTAATGCTCCTGGGCCCAGGGCAGATTCATCTCTAAAAACTACCGTTTCACTCAGCCCCGCCCCTTGGCGCGCCGCGTCACTGGATGTGATTGACAGCAGCGCCAGCCAATGGCTGCGCTGCTCTCAATCCATCCGCTCTAGCCAATCAGCGGCCAGGCTGAGTGGTGAAGAGGATCTCGTGACCGCGCGGGACTTTTGACAGGTCAGGTAAGTAAAACGGGGGCTTGGGGGGGGGCCAGCAACACCAGATGTTTTTTCACCTTAATGCATAGATTGCATTAAGGTTAAACATTTTTTTAATTTACAACTCCTTTAAATGGATATCTGGTTCGTTAACATGGAAGGATACAAAAGCCTTTATCTAGCTAATGAATTCAGCACAGTTCCAACTACTCAGGTGTGATCTCTTTTTGGTCTTTTGAATATTAAATTAGGTACACAGCATAGCTTCTCCACAGCACCTCCTCACCCAGCATTCTTGCATGTCAAAAGGGAATTTACAACTGCATATGCTTAGGCAAAGTCTGTCATATACCTATTTACATGTAGCCAAGTTAACCCTTACAGAAACAATATTACATACACATATCTTATTTTCTTATCCTAAACTATATATACATCTATGTACAAATATTCCCAGTTGCTAATGGAGATTACTCATAAACTCCTCATAAGGCAACACACTTTAAATTCCATTCTTTCTCCAAAGAAAGTGAAAACCCCTCTTAGACAGTTTTCACTGGAATAAGTGTCTTCATTGGAAAAGATATCCTACTGTGTCTAAAATAAAGTATGTAACCACTTAAGGACCGCCGCACGACGATATAAGTCAGCAGAATGGCACGGCTGGGCACATGGACGTATATATACGTCCCCTTTAAGAGCTCAGCCATGGGTCGCGAGCGCGCCGCCGGGACAAGCGGTCCGAAGCTCCGTGACCGTGCCCGCTGGGACAAATCGGACCCGATCGCCGCGGGTGTCCTGCGATCGGGTCACAGGAGCTGAAGAATGGGGAGAGGTGAGTGTAAACAAACCTTCCCCGTTCTTCTCTGTGGCAGTGTCAGTGATCGTCTGTTCCCTGATATAGGGAGCGACGATCACTGATGTCACATGACCAGCCCCGCCCCCCTACACCTACAGTTAGAAACACACATGAGGTCACACTTAACCCCTACAGCGCCACCTAGTGGTTAACCCCTTCACTGCAATTTTCATTTTCACAGTAATCAGTGCATTTTTATAGCACTTTTCACTGTGAAAATGACAATGGTCCCAAAAAGGTGTCAAAAGTGTCCGAAGTGTCCGCCATAATGTCGCAGTCACCAAAAAAATCGCTTATCGCCGCCATTAGTAGTAAACAAAATTATTAATAAAAATGCCATAAAACTATCCCCTATATTGTAAACGCTATAAATTTTGCGCAAACCAATCGATAAACGCTTTTTTGAGATTTTTTTTTACCAAAAATAGGTAAAAGAATACGTATCGGCCTAAACTGAGGGAAAAAAAGTTTTTTTATATCTTTTTTGGGGATATTTATTATAGCAAAAAGTAAAAAATATTGCATTTTTTTCCAAATTGTCGCTCTATCTGTGTTTATAGCGCAAAAAATAAAAAACGCAGAGGTAATCAAAAAACACTAAAATAAAGCTCTATTTGTGGGAAAAAAAGGACACCAATTTTGTTTGGGAGCCACGTCGCACGATCACGCAATTGTCAGTTAAAGCGACGCAGTGCCGAATCACAAAAAGTGGCAAGATCCTTAACCTGCTTATTGGTCTTAACCGGTTAAAGAAAATAGAAAGGTTTCATTTTTAAAATTTAATTAGCATGTTGATGAGGGTCGAGAGAAACCAAGGAAAGCAAAATATAAACAGATTAAACTTCAACTTGAAGGTTTTCTATATCTGTCTGAGAAAAGAAAGAGTGGTTGCATACTTTCTCAGATCTGTAAAGGAACATCATTTGGAATCTTATGGCTGTACCTCATTGAAGTTTGGAGTAAAAAGCTCATTTTGTTCCCAGCCTCAGTGTATAATGGCATGTCTAAATGAAAAAATACTGCAAGCATATGAAATTTAATTATGCTTTTATTGAGAATAAGATTTACCAACCTCTGCTTTCCTTTTTTGTCTATATTTTTGATATATGATGTATTTGTATGGCACAGTTATCTTAAAGTTTAAAAATATAAATGTTCCTTTGCACAATTAGCTAAAGTTAATTTACCATCTCAGTATGACAAATGCTATTTGGACACGCATTGAAGCTCAATTATACTCCAGGTTAAGTACACTAATAATGTGTTTTGAGGGAGCATTGAGGAACTTTTTTAATAAGAAACCTTGCGTGAAACTTTTTCTATGCTCCTTCAGATATGAGGCATACTATGTATAATAATATTTGGCAGAATAACATTTGCCATTCGTTTACAACACAAGGGTTTTGAGACTTTAGAACAAATACAATGCAGCTAATATCCCACAGACAGAATACCAATAATTGCCTTTCTAAATGTCTGCTACTAGAAGTAGGATGAATGATATTGCATAAGACATTATTTGCGACAACTTTAATTAAAAACAAACCAGTACTAGCACACACTGTATAATTACCGCCTCAATGGCTCTACTGCAACATTTACTTTTAGAATGCAATGAACAGATTTTCTTGTAAGATAGACATGAATTCTAAGTCTATTTAAGAGGGATTTTTTATATCCTGTACATTATTTTAGCTGTCATTATTGACAGGTTTTTAAGAATGAAAAGTACCGTACCGTATATACTCGAGTATAAGCCGACCCGAATATAAGCCAAGGCACCTAATTTTACAACAAAAAAATGGGGAAACTTATTGACTCGAGTATAAGCCTAGGGTGTCCATCTGCATGCCTCACAGTGCCTCGCTTTGCCGCACTGTGCCCATGTGCATGCCTCACTGTGTCCATGCCTCACTGTGTCCATGACTCACTGTGCCTCACTGTGTCCATGACTCACTGTGCCTCACTGTGCCTCACCGTGTCCATGCCTCACTGTGCCTCACTGTGTCCATGACTCACTGTGCCTTACTGTGTCCATGCCTTACTGTGCCCATGACTCACTGTGCCTCACTGTGTCCATGCCTCACTGTGCCCATGACTAGACTTACGTTAATCATGGGAGTATATAGAAGGGGTTCCCGGCTTTGACAAATCGGTGCTCCCCAGCCATAGGTCCCCTAGACAGCAACATTGCACACTTGTAGAGAAGAACTGGGGCTATATGTGTGCCAAGTTTGGGGTCCAGGGGACCTACGGCCATCCAGTACTGGATCCCCAAAGTTACTGGAGAAATGACCATTTAACATGGAAGTCTATGGAAGGGGTGCCCGACTTTGAAAAATTGGTGCTTCCCGGGCGTAGGTCCCCCGGACAACAGACTTTGCACACTTATAGAGGAAGAGTGGGACTATATGTGTGCACACAGGGGACCTACGGTCGGCTGGTACCGGGTCTCCAAAGTCTGGGAGATCAGCGCAAAAAGGTGACTCGAGTATAAGCCAATGGGGGGCATTTTCAGCACACAAAAAATGTGCTGAAAAACTTGGCTTATACTCGAGAATATACGGTACCTTAGACCTATTGTTCCTAGTAGGTGTAATTACAAACTGTCTGATGAGAGAATGCAAATTTGATGCGCACACACAGGGCTTTTGTTTTAATAAAATATATATAAACCTAAGCACAAACATTTAATATACTAGAGCTTATCAGTCCTTATATATGGTGGCTACAGGAGTTTACATAGGATGACTGGGAAACTGCAAGAAAAAGGTATTTATAAGGATATTTTGTTAAAAAAAAAAATATCTGGGATTCCTTCTTATATGTACAATCTTGAAGACACTTTGGAAGGTTCTAATCATCTCTTTTTTATGTTCAAGAGAAAGTGCAGAAATGCTGTTCCTCTTATCATAGCTCCTATAAACCATTCCCATTACTCTTCCAATGTTATGGCTAAATTGATGTTTAATTTAGTTATGGTCATCTACTTACTTATACCCAATAAGCTTTGATTAGTGATGGGCCAATCTGACCTGGGTTCAGTTCAAGCAGGGTTTTAGGAACGGAAAGTGATGGTGATTTTGAGATCTACCGTAGTACAGTTTATGACTGTTATATATGATATTTTGTATTATGTTTTGTTACAAGATATAACAGTACAGTTAGACAAGTATTATGTTTTGTAATCTTGGGGAGTCTGAAAAACCAAAGCTGTATTTTATTGCTCAAAAGTAAAACAAAACCACGTTTGCAGCACAAGACAAAGCAATGCAAACTACTGGTGCAAAAATTAAATGTTGGACCAACCGCCCACAAAACTTGCCCCTTAACAGGGTTATGTCCCTGCCTGCCTCAGGGGTCCCAAAGGCCAGGTCATCAGCAGCTTAGTCATGTCTCAGCCACAAGCAGTCCACCACGTTTGCTCCTAAGTGTGTTCTACTTCACACTCCACCTCACAAACACCTGATGGTTGTTTCCAGTTCCTCTTCTGGACTCCTTTGCAGATGGATTAACCCTTTTGGGGCCAACATCACTATAATCAGGGTTTGTAGACTTTTTTCCACCCAAAGTCTCTCTGAGCATCTGAATTCTGGGTCCTACATGAGGACTTACCAATCCTGAGAGAATTGTAAATCAGTTTTCTCCTCTGCAACTGGATCACCCCGGAACCCCTCATCCTGGATGGGTGAAAGCCCCTAAGTACTCCAAAAACGACTTTAAACGTCCACTTCAAGGGACCACAATCCAAATAGGGGGGAAACATATCTACTTTTCAGGACCCAAACCTGGCATATTTTACAGTTTATATGCTATTTATTCTTCATTTGTTGGCTTAAGGCAGTGATGGTTGACATGTTGCACCCCACGTATTTGTCCTGGTCAACTCCTTTGTGGTCATGTCAAATTTATTGCTCAACATTTGTAGGGCTCCAGAAACACCTTACTGAGGGAATTTCCCTTTAAACAATACTGAGGAGCTCAAGCTTTCTCTCCTCTCTTCCTCGATGTGTATCATGCGCTGCCTTTTTCCTTACTAACTTCTGTTTGTTTCACACACGGGGGGAGATTCAGATAGAGATACGATGGCGTATCTCCTGATACGCCGTCGTATCTATGAGATCCGACGGTCGGATCTATGCGACTGATTCATAAGAATCAGTTACGCATAGATCTCCCTTAGATCCGACAGGTGTAAGTGACTTACACCGTCCGATCTTAGGCTGCAATCTCCCGCCGGCCGCTAGGTGGCGCTTCCATTTGTATACGCGATGAATATGCAAATGAGGAGATCCGCCGATTCAGAAACGAACGCCCGCCCGTCGCGTTTGCGTTTGCGTTCGGCTTTTTCCGGCGGATAGTTACCCCTGCTATATGCGGCGTATCCAATGTTAAGTATGGCCGTCGTTCCCGCGCAGAGTTTTGAATTTTTACGTAGTTTGCGTAAGTCAGTCGCGAATATGGATGGACGTAATTTACGCTCACGCTAAAACCAATGACGTCCTAGCGACGTCATTGGGAGCAATGCACACCGGGAAAATTCGCGGACGGCGCATGCGCAGTTAACTCGGTGCGGGGACGCACCTGATTTAAATACTACACTCCCCCTAGCATCGGAATTTGAATTCCGCCAGGGGAGTTACGATTCGCCGGCGCAAGTTTCGAGGTAAGTGCTTTCTGAATACTGCACTAGCCTCTCAAATTTGCGCCGGCGGATCGTAAATCAGATAGATTACGCGGATATAAAGATCCGCTAATCTATCTGAATCTAGCCCACGGTGTCTAATGACCTAAACTGGACGTATGACACTCTTCTTAATCTAGATGCTTCAGTCTAGAAATTGATTCCATATGTACAGGGGACATATTACCTTGGGAGTGACTACAACCCTACCTTACATTTTTGATTAGATAAATCAAGCCCATTACACAGATGTTTGAAATATCCTCTTAAATCAGGGCACAGATTGGCCAAGCTGTTACAAAAATATTACTTTACAGCAGGGGCGGACTGACCATTGAGTCACTCGGGCACTGCCCGAGGGCCCCATGCCACTAGGGGGCCCCCATAAGGGTTGCCAAGCTCAGTAAAACCAGGGACAGTATGTAAAAATCTATGTTTTTTTTTTACATCTGTCCCTGCTATGTCCGAAACCGGCAGGGCTTCTGTGTCCACAAGTGACAGACCTCTTCTCTGTAGCAGCACTGAACCCTCCTTGTCCTAGCCTATGAGTGCAGGAGAGAGTGGGTGGTTGTGAAGATACAGAACCTCTTGAAGCCTGTGCCCATCCTGCAGCCTGTCCTATCCACTCTCCTACCAAGACAAGATGTAGCTGCTCTTTTGTCAGCTTCTATAAAGGAGGTGGATTTGGGAATGAAAGGAGAACTATGTACTGGGGGAGCAAAGTAATTTGGGGAGAAAGGGGATGTAATTTTGGCTTAAAGTAGAGCTGTCCTATGCAACTCCTGATTAAGGCACTCTGTATGCAGCACACTCATGAGCTTTGCACTCTGTACATAGCGCATACCTGAACCCTGCACTCTGTACACATTGCACTTTTGAACTTTTGCATTCTGTACTTTGCACTCTGTATGCAGCATACTCTTGAACTCTGTATACAGCAAACTACTGAACTTTGCACTTTTCACTCTTGAGCCCTGTACATCGCACACTCCAAATCCATGCTCTATGTATGTAGCACACTCCTGAAATCTGCACTCTGAACCAGCACACTACTGAACTCTGCACTCTGTATGCAACACACTGCTGGACTTTGCACTCTCTACACAGCAAACTCCTGAACTCTACATTCTGTATGCAGTACACAACTGAACTTTGCACTTTGCACACTCCTATATCATGAACTCTGTAAGCAGCACACTCCTTAATCCTGCACTCCGTAAATGCCTGCACCCTGCACTCTGTATGCAGCACGCTCCTGAATCATGCACTCTGTACACTCCTAAATCCTGCACTCTGTACACTACTTCACCCTGCACCCTGTATATAGCAAACTCCTGAACCCTGTACCCTTTATGTAGCACAGTCCTGCAATCTGTACATAGTGCACGTTTGAACGTGGTATTCTGTATGTAGCACACTTCTTGAATTTAATGCCCATTTTAGACCCTCCCATTCTTGTGGCAATATGGCCACACACACAATTTTCTACAGCAAGCTCTCCTCTCCCCCCAAATCCCATCCAGGGGGACGGGTTATGGTTGAGTTCCTGCACCAATTCTCTGATAAAGAAAAGCCTGCCTATTACGGTCAGATCATTAAAGGGGTTGTAAAGGTACAATTTATTTCCTCTAAAGGAGAATTAGAAAAGTGGGTTGCAGGAAAGAAAATCACACTGTCTATGGCCTGCATAAGTCTGGAAGTGTGGCTATAACAGTTTAAAGGGGTTGTAAAGGTACCATTTTTTTCCTTAATAGTTTCCTTTACCTTAGTGCAGTCCTCCTTCACTTTACCTCATCCTTCGATTTTGCTTTTAAATGTCCTTATTTCTTCTGAGAAATCCTCACTTCCTGTTCTTCTGTCTGTAACTCCACACAGTAATGCAAGGCTTTCTCCCTGGTGTGGAGTGTCGTGCTCGCCCCTCCCTTGGACTACAGGAGAGTCAGGATGCCCACTAACACACAGCTCCTTTCTCTATCTGCAACGTAGAGAGCGTCCTGTTCAGGATCTCAGTCATGATGATGCTATGTACCAGGCGATGTCCTGGGATCACGGTGTCACTCTTATTTGAGTTACTCTGCATGCTCAGTAACTCAATAAGGCATTCATTATCAGGGGTAGTCTCTGGATAATTTAAGGATGGGTTTTGGTGGCTTATTTCAGTAAATAAATACCCCTCAAGCTCTGTGTATACCTGCCTGTTTACACCAAGTTTTCATCCTGTAAGTAGTCTTAATAAAAAGACGGTATCACACTATTTCCGTTTTTGTGGCTCATTGTGGTGGAGCCTTTTGAACTTAGATTTTAGATTTAGATTACAGCACTTTATACTGCGATTCCCATATCTGCATTCATTTGAACGCTTTTAATTTAATAATAATGCTTAATTATGGACATACATTTTACACTTGTTGCGCCTTTTTCATTGCTTTCACTGTATATTAGTTTTCACTAATTTTTGGAGCTGCACTTGTTGTAAATAGCATTTAGGTTATTGGCGCCGCATCCTATATTTCTATTATTCATTTCAGTAAATAGGCTGAATCTGAACAGGGGTCCCAATCACTGTGCAAGCCTGAAGCAGATTGTTGGCATGGTTAACTGTTTTACTAGCAATTCTTTATATATAGACCAGGGGTCTCCAAACTTTCTAAACATAGGGCCAGTTTACTGTCCTTCAGACTTTAGGGGGGGGGCAGACTGTGGCAGGTGGGAAAAAAACAATGCCCTATCATTGTTGTCACTGGGAGGAATTGTGCACCATCATTGGTTGTAATTGGGCTCAAATGTTGTTGTCATTGGGAGGCATTGTGCCCCTTGGCTGGTGTCATTGGGAGGAATTGTGCTCCATCATTAGTGTCATTGGGCCCAATTTTTGGTGTCATTGGGAGGAATCGTGCCCCTTCATTGGGGACGGTGGGGGAATTATGTCCCATTGTTAGTTTAAGTGGATGCAACAGTGCCCCAAGGCCTGGAAAAGCAAGCAAAGGGCTGCATCTGGCCATCGGGCCACAGTTTGGAGACCACTGATATAAAAAATAAATGTATAAAGTTGATAGGCTGAGAAAGGAACTAAACTTCCCAGAAACATGTTCCCAAGCTACAAGATTCAATGATCATGCAGTGGGGGAAGATGTCGACTAATGCCGCGAACACACGATCGGTCCATACGATGAGAACGGACCGATGGACCGTTTTCATCGGTTAACCGATGAAGCTGACTGATGGCTTGTCGCGCCTACACACCATCAGTTAAAAAAACGATCGCGTCAGAACGCGGTGACGTAAAACACAACGACGTGCTGGAAAAAATGAAGTTCAATGCTTCCAAGCATGCATCAACTTGATTCTGAGCATGCGTGGATTTTTAACCGATGGTTGTGCCTACTAACGATTGTTTTTTCCCATCGGTTAGGAATCCATCGGTTAAATTAAAAAAAGATTGCTTTTTTTTAACCTATGGATAAATAACCAATGGGCCCCACACACGATCGGTTTTGAACGATGAAAACGGTCCATCAGACCATTCTCATCGGTTTAACCGATCGCGTGTACGCGCCATAACAGAGTAAAAATGTGGGTGACCGGTTGAGACGAGTGTGCACTTCAGAACTGGAGTGTGCCCTACAGACAGGACCTAGAGTTCCATCCTCACCCTACACCAACGCTGGTGGTTGTAGCGGTTGTTTCTAGCATATGATGCATATGATGCCTCCCTACTTAATACTACTGCAGAGGGATCACAATATGCAAGTGCATTACTTTTTAATACTTTCATTAAAGTTTTACATATGTCATTGTCTTTGATTTCCTTTGAAAATACATAATAGCTGTCTTTTTATATAATGCTAGCAAGTCCAATATTAAGTATACATCACCTGAAGATCAGAATGGAGAGTCCATTTTGGTTTGCTGATTTCAAAGACCACCCAAGTGTACAGTGTAGTTTTAATCTGTAGAATAAAATGAAAAGATTTTAAATAGGTGTACATATGAAACAGTTGCATAATTTATTGTAATTCTAAAGTCGGTGTTTTGGACAACGCATTAAATTGAAATCATTATAATTATGTTAAAATTTAAGGAAAGCTATAGTCCAAAAATAAATACTCTTGATTGTTTAAAAGCATACCTGTGAGAAGCAGGTGGACACTTTTATGAGTTTGTTTTAAAGCAGAACTCTGAGATAGCAAATATTGTCTAAACACAAGAGGTGTGTGTATTTTTACTCAATTCTTGGTGTGCTTTTTGGATTTCTTCTAAATCTGTGGAGTAATCTAGTGTGAAACTCTGCCTCTGTGCAGGAGCTTCCTGTAACAAAAGACTTGTCACTGCTGCTCTCTCTCCTTGTGAAGAGTGACTGGTCTTGCATCCACCCACTTTTGTAGTCTTCTTTATTAAGCCTACAGGGTCTGCCCTGCACAGGAAACGTTCAGTTAAGCACATTGACAATGTCACTTATACTTTTACAAGGCGACATCTGTGTTTGCAAAGGCATTTGAAGCACACAAAGTGGATGGGCTATTAACCTCCCTGGCGGTATGATTCTTTCAGAAAAAACATGCTGAAAAGCGGTACCATTATTTGCAAGGAAATTTGGCGTTTTATATTGTAGGTCTGTCATTTTTAGAAATAACTCACTTAAATCTGACCAAACAAGCTTCTAATAGGCATCCCGGGTATGACATTTTTTTAAAAACAAAATGATAAATTATAATATAATAAATAATTATAAATAATTATAACAAATAATAATATAATTATAATAAAAATTATTCAATAATGTAATCAAATCAAAATCACTGAAATTTTCTCAGTTGCAGAATTGTTGCTGTCATTATTTTTTTTTTTTTATGACGAATTTCCCCACAAATCGCTATCGCACAATTCTGCAAGTGATTATAATTTATTATCGCTGTTTTTTAGCTGATCTAAAACAATTTTTGACATAAAGGGACACTTTTGGTTGCTATGGACAATCTACAGTTTGCAGGGAGAAAGAAACGTTTTTATTATATAAAATTACATGCATGACACAGGACAGACCACTAGGGACAAGGGGGGTGTGTTTTTTTTACATACAGTACTGTAATCTATAAGATTACAGTATACTGTATGTATAGTGTTTGTTTACTTTTTTGAATTTGGCGCCGTTCTCCGCTCCCGTGCGTCGTAACGTCGCAGGGAACGGAGATCGGCGTCACACGGAGGCACTGTGTGAATCGAGCGAGGTCCCGCTCGCTCACACAGCGCGGTGGCATCGCTGGATCCAGGGACAAGGTAAGTAAAACTCCCTGTACATCCAGCGAGGCGAGCCCGAGTCTGACTCGGGGTTACCGATCCTAGCCCAAAAATCTCACCCCGAGTCAGACTCGGGAACACCGCCCAGGAGGTTAAGGAATATATTTATTAAAAGTTTTTGTGCCCGGAGATTAGCTTTAAGTATGTAGAATGTGAAGTATAAACAAAACAACAGCAGCAACAACACTAGCCTTGTATTGTAAACCTTTAAACCTTAATAGATACTAGGCACTATAAGGTACCACATTGTATGTTACTTGTTATAGAAGGCCCCTCAAAAATTCATCAGTGTACCCCCAAAATTATTTTTCTGAAAATCAGCCTTTCATAGACAGGGCTGCCATCAGGGGGTACAGCCCATACACTTGTAAGGGGCCCAAGCGTATGGAGGGACCTGGCCAACTGGCAGGGATGTGAGAGAGCAGGGGCGGGTGCAGAGGAGCTCCGTGAATGCTTATGTATGTGTGTGAGTCAGCAGCTGCTGCTCTGTGTCATTGAGCTCAAATCGAGCTCTTTGCTGCCACCTCTGGCCATTTACATGTGCACCCCTCGTGTGAGCTGCCGGTACTCAGTGTACTTTATGCTGGACTGCAGCTCCTATCTGTGTCTCAGCCACATGTGGAAACAGGAGCTGGGACTAGGAGGACCATCTTACAATTAAAGGCTTTTGTACGAGTGAGGTGGTGTGGCTGTGTGTGTGTACATGCCTGTGTGTGTACACGTGTGTCATATATACACATGTAAGGGGGCTGAGAGCGTACAGGTGTGAGAAGAGGCCGAGAGCGTACACCCCCCAGGTGTGAGGGGGGCTGAGAGTGTACAGGTGAGGGGGCTGAAAGCGTACAGGTGTAAGGGGGCTGAGAGAGTACAGGTGTGAGGGGGGGCTGAGAGCGTACAGGTGTGGGGGGGCTGAGAGCGTACAGGTGTGAGGGGGGCTGAGGCAATGAAGGACTTGATGGAATGGCTAGTGAGTGGATTCGGTGGGACGGCCAGTGGACAGGCCCTGGGGAATGTTGGTAGTCAGGCTTGGAGGGGCCCAGGCCCAAAGCTGTGTTAGGGGCCCCACAATTTCTGATGGCTGCCCTGTTCATAGATTTAGCCACATTTGTTTTCCATGTGTGACAAGCGCTCAAAGTTTAGAACATTTTGGGGACTCTAGGAAAGCTGACACCCATTGTACAAATCATTACACAGCCATACACGGTGACAGCTTTGGATAAATATACCTAACATGATGGGTCTTGTTAACCTTTTTGCATATAGTTATTATTAACATTATTCAACTGACATTTATACCAGGGTGAGTATTGTAAGTTCTAGTTGATGTTCAGCAATGATGACAAAATTATGCAGATGTCAAATAAAGGCCTTTTCTAATAATGAACACTATGTTGCTATAGCAAAATGATCATGAATAGAAATGTTTTCAGTAAGCAGATCATCCCGTAATCTTTCATTTACCATTAAGCATCTAATAGCTATTTTAACTCCATGGTAGCTTGATGGCACAATGAACTTTTAGTAGTATTATCTTCAACCCTGGCTTTTTCAAGAAAATGTATATTATTTTCAATGTTTTTTTTTAAATAAACACAGCTTGATATAAATATAACTCCCTGAAAATACACAATTCTTTCTCTATAAGTGACAGTGAGGGTGCTGTGACCACAATTGGTCATTTGACTATTGGCCATCAGGCATAACATTTTACATATGATAAGTTCTTGGTTGTCTTGCAGGCATTAAAATGTTTCAAGCTTTAGTGAAAGTGAAATTCAATGAAAAATGGGTATATTTCTCCTAAACAACAAAAAATGTAAAGTGTTACTAAACCCAGGACCCTGTGTTCACTATATCTGCTTTCCCACAGTACACAGAACATGGAAATGCAATTATTTTAGTAAGCATAAACTGCTAAATACTTTTTCTCATCAGCAGTATATATCAATCTTGTGACTTCTATCAGTGTCTGGTTAAAGCTTGTAGAAGGAGTTTTCATACTGCATTGAGCTGTCCTATCAGGATGCATGACCCCTGACCCTCTGTCTGGATAGTGCTGATTGGCTCTGTGCTGATCACATGCACTTTCCCAAGAAAAAAAAACTCTCTAGCAATACACATCCAACTCCAGTGACTAGTACATGATCAACCTGCCTTTTTACACAATGCAGAGGATTAAACCCTTAGGTTCCATAGTGAGAATAACAAGCATGCTTTACTGCATAAACAGACTGTTTTTTAATTACTTTCTGTATTTTTTGAAAACACCAGAGCAGAAATAGAGTCACATGTTCATTAGCATGAGTCTACTGAAAGGTGACTGTGGGATTGATTTACTAAAACTGGAGGGTGCAAAAATGGGTGCACTTGTTAATGGAAGCCAATCAGCTTCTGACTCCAGCTTATTCAATTAAGCTTTAACAAAAAAAAAAACTGTTAGCTGATTGGTTTTTATGCAGAGCTGCACTAGATTTTGCACTCTCCATTTTTAGTAAATCAACTCCGCAATCTCATCCAATAACTTATCATATATCTGCTTATTACCATTAACAGAACAGTTTTTTTTTTTTATTGGGCACTTGTGATAGAATGGACTGGTTTGTGGATTGTTCAGGCAAACTGGCCAATCCACGTTTCACACAGAGTATGTGGGGGTATAAATTAATATACACCACCTTAATTACCTGACATTAAAATGGTTGAAAAGAATTAAAGGATTTTACAAAGGTTGAGGATTAGGTATCCGATTTTCGTTACTCAATAATCACAGATTCTTCTTCCAGTCTAGAAAAAAGGCTCCAGGAATCTAATTTATACTCAGATAAATGGCCAGAATTCAATAGTCCCCTTTAAGCTGAAGTAAAAGCATTTTGTTTTGACTATATATATATATATATATATATATAAATATAATGTATAGTGCGTAGTTTCTGTTTAGTTTTGAAGGGTTATACTTGTGCCTGGCTGTATTATAAGCAGTGTGTTTGTAATCAAAGTGACATCGCAATAGTGCAACACTGGGAATGATTTCATGGAAAACTGAAAAGTCCTGGAAGTTGCACATCTCTGCAAAACCCCATAAGAAGGTGTATAATAGCCTCAGCCCAGGCTCCAACCAGGTCACGTCTCCAATGCGTTTCACTCCACCCACAGAGCTTAGTCATGGGCTTAAGTTAATAAAACTGGAGAGTGCAACATCTGGTGCAGACCTGAAGGGAAACCAATCAACTTCCATTTTTTTTTTTTGTGAAAGCTTAATTGAACAAGCTGAAGTTGAAAGCTGATTGGCTACCATGCATGATTATTCATTCTCCAGTTTTAGTAAATTAACCCCACTGTTATGTACAAAAATGCTGGTCTGTCAATTATCTACGTATGATGTAATGTAGCAGTATACAGTACCATTATACAGTACCATTATACAGTAGGAAAAATATCTTAATTTGACTGGTTAAATTATATGATGCAAAATTTAAAATGAAAATTCACCTATCTGTGTTACTTTTACCAACTGTTATACTCCAGTCTCATATAAGTAGGTGTCAAATATTGTAAAAAAATAAATAAACATTTCTGGGAAATTTGACATGCTTAGTACCTCCTCAAATTAAAATGGTTATGATTTGTAAGTAGTTGGGATTTTTTAGTTTAGTTATTTGTGTTGCTTACCGTATTTGCCAGCGTATAAGGTGACTGGGCTTATAAGACGACCCCCTAATTTTCCAGCTAAAAATTTGGTTTTGGGATATACTCCCCGTATAAGATGACCCCCTTTCCAACACAACTCACTGTGCTCATTGCATACCTCACTGTGACTATTGCATACCTCACTGTGCCCATTGCATACCTCACTGTGCCCATTTCATACCTCACTGTGCCCATTGCCTACCTCACTGATCTCAAGATCTCCAGATCTCCATGCCTTATCCCTGTATGCAGAGACAGACTTCGGGCGTCCATTGTTCAAACGCCGCACCGCCTCCTCGTCCTGTTCCGTGATAGGCGGAACACTCAGTTTCCCAGCAGAGGCTGTGTTTGATGTTCCGCCTATCATGGAGGTCCCCTAACCTTAACTCTATCTGTAACCCTAACCCTGTCTGTAACCCTAACCCTGTCTGTAACCCTAACCCTATCTGTTACCCTAACCCTAACCCTGTCTGTAACCCTAACCCTATCTGTAACCCTAACCCTAACCCTGTCTGTAACCCTAACCCTAACCCTTACACTACCTGATCAATACAACATCATACCTGATGTTTAAAAGCAAGTTATTCCAAACAATTTATGAATGTTAGGTGATTTATGCCCTTTATGGATTAAAAACGGACTCTGCGACAACTACGTAATTTTCTGAGATACTGTTGTGGAGAAGTTTAAGGCCGGATTTGGATACAAAAAGATTTCCCAAGCTTTAAACATCCCAAGGAGCACTGTGAAAGCGATAATATTAAAATGGAAGGAGTATCAGACCACTGCAAATCTACAAAAACAAAATAATTGAGCGCACTCCCAATGTGTACCTATGTGTAATACATACTGGGGGGAGGGAGGAGTGAATAGTGAAATGACCAGAGTCCAGGTAAACAGTTAATGGATATGCATTAGTCCATGTCAAATGTCCATAACACTGTAATAGTAAAACTTCGCTAGATGGCAGCCAGCTGACAGATGAAGCAATCTGTAGAACAGCAAAAGAAACACAAAGCGGCGCCTTCTAAGTGTAGCAGATGAAAAATTTATTTTAAAATAGTAATGGTATATAAAAAACCTACTCACAAAACGAGTGTTAGGTCAGGAATAGAAAGATATGAGCTGTCATCCGCGGGAGTCCCGGTGGAGGCAGTCGTCACTGCCTCCACCGGGATCCTCCCACGCCCGGAAGTGACGTCAGATACGCAGCACACCGTGGAAACCAGCTCCCTTCTCTTTGGTTCCGAGAGCGTCCGGTCCCCACCGCCGCTGCCGCTTGTGGCAAGGAGATAGTTACATTTCAGCACGAGTGACGACTGCCTCCACTGGGACTCCAGCGGATGACAGCTCATATGTTTCTATGCCTGACCTAACACTCGTTTTGTGAGTAGGTTTTTTATATACTATTACTATTTTAAAATACATTTTTCATCTGCTAGAAGGCGCCGCTTTGTGTCTCTTTCACTGCAAATCTACGACCTGACCGTCCCTCTAAACTTTCAGCTCATACAAGAAGAAGACTGATCAGAGATGCAGCCAAGAGGCCCATGATCACTCTGGATGAACTGCAGAGATCTACAGCTGAGGTGGGAGACTCTGTCCATAGGACAACAATCAGTCGTATACTGCACAAATCTGGCCTTTATGGAAGAGTGGCAAGAAGAAAGACATTTGTTAAAGATATCCATAAAAAGTGTCGTTTAAAGTTTGCCACAAGCCACCTGGGAGACACACCAAACATGTGGAAGAAGGTGCTCTGGTCAGATGAAACCAAAATCTAACTTTTTGGCAACAATGCAAAAGGCTATGTTTGGCGTAAAAGCAACACAGCTCATCACCCTGAACACACCATCCTCACTGTCAAACATGGTGGTGGCAGCATCGTGGTTTGGGCCTGCTTTTCTTCGCAGGAACAGGGAAGATGGTTAAAATTGATGGGAAGATGGATGGAGCCAAATACAGGACCATCCTGGAGGAAAACCTGATGGAGTCTGCAAAAGACCTGAGACTGGGACTGAGATTTGTCTTCCAACAAGACAATGATCCAAAACATAAAGCAAAATCTACAATGGAATGGTTCACAAATAAACATATCCAGGTGTTAGAATGGACAAGTCAAAGTCCAGACCTGAATCCAATCGAGAATCTGTGGAAAGAACTGAAAACTGCTGTTCACAAACGCTCTCCATCCAACCTCACTGAGCTTGAGTGGTATTGCAAGGAGGAATGGGCAAATATTTCAGTCTCTCTTACAGCCCAATCAGCTGATTAACTTTGTGCTGGAGGTTGGATTACTAATACTGGCAAATTGCATTCCTGAGAACTGAGTGAGAAGGGTGTTGTATTTGAGTAGAGGAGATGAGTTTTGAGAAACAGCAGAAGAGATATTGCGTGTGTGCTAATGGATTCAAGCACTAAACATCAGATTCCTCCTGGTCCCAGGAACAGTGACACAGAACAACCACTGGCAAACTGCATTCCTGAGAATGCTGTTGTATTGCATTTGAGCAGGGGAGACAAATTTTGAGAAGCAGCAGAAGAGACAATGTCATTGTGTGTGTGTGTGTGTGTGTGTGTGTGTGTTAATGAATTCAATAAACAAACGACTTTCAGAATTCAAATTTGTTATCACGATATATATGCATAAATAACGAATTATCCAAAAACAAAACAATTAAACAATAAAACAAATCGATTCATTATAACGAATATCTATACTCTACAGAAATAATGAATTATCCAAAAAGGGATTAACGTAACATAAGGAATATAACAGAATGAAATTATGTATTTTACGAATAAAAACTAAACAAAACGAAAGTCTAGTAGCCACAACTTCTATAGAGCTCAATCTGCAAAAATGAAACAATATGAGTGGCAATAAACACATATCTCCTATACGATCGTAACTATAATACAGTTAGTTAATAACTTACACTTTGGAATCCTTTGTTTATGATGAAAATTAAAGTTGGAAGTACATAAACACTCTTACTATATCTGCTAACTTGTAGGCAAAACTTAACTAGGTAAAAGAACAAACTGGTCAGCAAGATCTTTTCAAAAACTGACTAAAAAATTATCAAATTTTGACAATATCTAAGAAACTAGAGCTGATGCAGTCTAACCAATGCCGTTTTCAAAAGCAATGCCCCAAACAACCATAAGAACAGATCTCATAAAGCAAGGCACCAAATTTTTTTTTTTGCTGCACTGTATTTATTATATACCTTTTCCATGTGTGTTACAATACGTAAAAGTATTTTCTAGGTCTTTTAGTATTTACCAATTGCTGTCATATAGATAGATTTACCTCTTTCCAACTTTAGTTTTCACTGAGGTTTTCAGAGGATTTCAAAGGATTTAGACTATCTCCAATTCTGTCAGTCGCCCTTTTCTATACATGAAAATTCTCTTTCTAGCAAAGCGCTGTGGGCAGATTGCAAATATATGCATGGAATAAAAAAAATTAAAAAATAGCGCTGCAACCACTTGTTTTGGATATGAATATATATATATATATATATATATATATATATATATATATATATATATATATATATATATACCGTACATAATATGTATATATACAAATATATACTATGTACATGTACACATTTAATATATGTATATAAAATATATAATATGCAGTGGGTATAGAAGAGAATCACCCCCTTTAATATAATCACATTTTGTTGCTTTGCAGCCTGAAATTAACTCAGACACCATTTTTTTTCTGAATCCAACTATATTTACTTATAACATTCAAGTGAAACATATTACACCAACATGGCAGAAATAAATAAAAAAACAGAATCACTGAGTTGGAAAAAGGCTCACCGCCCCCCCCCCCTTCTAAAAATTACTCGGCTGTGGCCATTTTGAGTAGCTCAACATGAAAAAAACTTTCCTTGTGCAATTCAGACCCTGATAGTGCAACTGAAGCAGTCAATTATGGGTGGCAAAGCACTGTCACTGGGATCTCAGGGATAAAGTTGTGGAGAGGCACAAGTCAGGATTATCATGTCTAGAAGCACAGTTAAGTACATGTTTAGGAATTGGAAGGTATTTGGTACAACACAGGCCCTCCCTGGATCAGGATGTGGCTCCAAACTGGATGAAAGAGACAGGAGGAAACTGGTCAGAAAGCTACCAAGAAGCCTACAGCAACTCTGAAGCAGTTGCAGGAATTTATGACAAAGAGTGGTCATTGAGGTTGATTTACTTAAGGTAAATAGACTGTGCTCTTTGAAAAGTGCCGTTGCACTATGCATGTGCAATTGCTTCAGAGCTTAGTAAATGAGAAGAAGCTTTGCTGACTTCCATCATCCAATCATGTGCAAGCAAAAATGCTGTTTTTTTTTGCAGATGATTGGGTATTCTTTGCAAAGTGAAGTGTTACCTCATTTACTAAGCTTTGAAGCAACTGTGTGATCTTTGTGTGGGTGGAGCCCCACACAGCTGCACCAATTTTAAATGTGGTGGTTGTGGTGGAAAGGAACGCACATTCGCTGTAATGTGTGGGGGACCCTGGAGGCTCAGAGCAACATGTTAAACATGTTACACCCTAAATATATGTAACGCAAAAGGGCTAAAAGTAAACTTAGTATTCAGGTCAGTTCTGCTTTCATTCTGAAAGGTCTTCTGCTGAGGGGTACAGTGTAGAAGGATATGTCTCCTGTGACATTATCTTCTGTCCCCACAGTTACGAGTACCATCACTGCAGATTTGGTGCTGTGCACTGTAGAGGAAAGACTACTGGATGAAAGTGTAAATCTGACCCCCATCTGAATCTGCTCCTTCAGCAGCTGTGGATCATAGCACTGAGGCTACTGGGTGATGGGTTTGATGTCAGCCCAGAGGAACTAAGGGGTTGTACTGAAAGGCCTTCTGCTGAGATGGACAGAGAAGAATTGTGGGAAAAGGGTCAGAGGGTGGGGGCCCAGGCAGCCATGCCATGGATCCAGGTCCAGGTCATCCAGGAGTGGCTTTATGCAGGTATCAAATATCTGAGTGTGGCAGCCAATAGAGTACTCCCAGATGGCCAAGGCCAAAGGCTGAAAATGATGAAAGCACACAATGACAAATTTGCCTGTACCCTTCCAGTATGCAGTAGCCCTTTCCCATCTGCAAGGGGACAGGTGGAAATATCAGTGGTGCTAAACTTAATTTAGGCTCAACTATGAGCCATCTAGAAGGGGGAGATGTAACATAAATGTAAAAGTAGGGTCATTTTACCAATAGCTGAGATGTGACATAATCTGTAAAAGTAGCATGATTGTAGATATGGTATTATTCAGTGCCATTAAAGATTCAGTATTCTCTTGATTCAGTAATCAATAGTAGACAGATGTTCCTCAATTAGAATGTGAGAGAGATAAAAGCAGCCCTGGAGTTTAGAAATGACACCTAGGTGGAGTTATTTTATCCTTGTAGGTATAGATAAGGATAAATGAATTGTCACCTCACTAAGCGTCAAATTGAGTCTCTAGACATACTGGGCTAGATTCAGCATTGATTTACGCTGGCGTATCTATGGATACGCCGCGTAAATTCAAAGCTGCGCCGGCGTATCTTCTTTCTGTATTCAGAAAGCAAGATACGCCGGAATTAGGCTAAGATCCGACTGGCGTAAGTCTCTTACACCGTCGTATCTTAGGGTGCATACTTACGCTGGCCGCTAGGTGGCGCTTCCGTAGTTTTCGCGGTAGAATATGCAAATGACCTAGATACGCCGATTCAAAAACGTACGTGCGCTCAGCGGAATATTTTTACGTCGTTTGCGTAAGGCTTTTCCGGCGTAACGTTGCTCTTGCTTCTATGAGTCGTACGCAATGTTATGTATGGACGTCGTTCCCACGTAGAATTTTGAATTTTTTACGTTGTTTGCGTAAGTTGTTCGCGAATAGGGCTGGACGTAATTTTACGTTCACGTCGAAACCAATACGTCCTTGCAGCGTACTTTGGAGCAATGCACACTGGGATATGTACACGGACGGCGCATGCGCTGTTCGTAAAAAACGTCAATCACGTCGGGTCACCACTCATTTACATAAAACACGCCCCCTCATACTCATTTGAATTAGGCGCGCTTACGCCGGCCCCATTTATGCTAGGCCGCCGTAACTTAGGAGGCAAGTGCTTTGTGAATACAGCACTTGCCTATCTGATTTACAGCGGCGTAGCGTAAATGCGATACGCTATGCCGCCGTACAAATGCGCCACCCTATCTGAATCTAGCCCACTGTGTACAAGCCCAGCAGGGGCAAGGCCTATACACCCAGAAGGGCTTGAACTGTCTACCAAAATTCAGAGGAATATATGTTCTCTCTCTTAAAAAATAAAATAATAGTTGCAGAGAGATTAAAATAATTTCTTCTGATCTCACACATTGTAAGGTATGTGTACATATAAAATTGTCTATGTTGTGTGCAAAAAATGTATGAGAGATCCACAAAACTAATGTATGGAGCCTGCTCATGACAGCCAAGCAGTGATTGGTTTTGGTGTGATCGTACTGAAGCACTGGTGTCTGAAATCCTACCCTTACCCAGCCATCAGAACTATTAACGACCCATTTAACTCTGGTCAGTTCAGAATGCAGACTCATCCCCCGGGATGATTGTCCAAAGGCTAGAGTCCCTTCACATCCATATCTCACTAAACTGAGGAGCATGATATATGAACAGGATGATTAACATTGAGCTGTTCCAGACTGGTGGATTGTGAATGTTTCTGACCTGCTCCTGTCAACAGAATAAACCTTGCTAAAAGTTTATTTCATTTTTTTATCCCTTTTTATCTGCAAAGCTTATAGCCAGACTGTGTATGTTCCTTTGTCATTTTTTTTTGTGATTATTTTCTTTGTACATATTTTATGCACTGACCACCTTTGGGGTATTAAATTATAAGATTAGTTGATGGCTTTTGTATACTAAGCTAGGACTCACATCCCTAGAGAGATGGTTGCATTGTGTTGTCTGTATGCTCAGTTCAAGTTCCTTTTTAATCTGTATGCAATTGCACTGTGTGTTGACAGATTGCAAGCAGATTGTACACCAGCAGATCTACCACACAGCAGTCTGTGTATAGTTGCCTAACAAACAAGTCATTTGATATACTGCTAGGTAGTGGCAAACTATTGTGTCAGGTGTGAATAGGGAGCAGGTGTGTTAAATTTGATGTTATCGCTCTCACTCTCTCATACTGGTCACCGGAAGTTCAACAAGGCACCTCATGGCAAAGAACTCTCTGAGGATCTAAAAAAAAGAATTATTGCTTTACATAAAGATGGCCTAGGCTATAGGAAGATTGACAAGACTCTAAAACTGCTGCACGGTGGCCAAGACCATACAGCGGTTTAACAGGACTGGTTCTGCTGAGAACAGGCCTCGAAATGGTCGATCAAAGAGGTCGAGTGCACATGCTCATATCCAGAGGTCTTTGGGAAATAGACGTATGAGTGCTGCCAGCATTGCTGCAGAGGTTGAAGGGGGGGGGGTGTCAGCTTGTCAATGCTCAGACCATATGCTGCACACTGCATCAAATAGGTCTGCATGGCTGTCATCCCAGAAGGAAGTCTCTTCTAAAGATGATGCACAAGAAAGCCCGCAAACAGTTTGCTGAAGACAAGCAGACTAAGGACATGGATTACTGGAACTATGTCCTGTGGTCTGATGAGACCAAGATAAACTTATTTGGTTCAGATGGCGTCAAGCGTATGTGGCGGCAGCAAGGTGAGGAGTACAAAGTGTGTCTTGTCTACAGTCAACCTTGGTGGTGGGAGTGTCATGGTCTGGGGCTGCATGAGTGCTGCCAGCACTGGGATCCTACTGTTCATTGAGGGAACCATGAATGCCAACATGTACTGTGACATACTGAAGCAGAGCATGATCCCCTCCCTTAGGAGACTGGGCCACAGGTCAGTATTCCAACATGATAACAACCCCAAGCAGACCTCCAGGATGATCACTGCCTTGCTAAAGAAACTGATGGACTTGCTAAGCATGTCTCCAGACCTAAACCCTATTCAGCATCTGTGGCGCATCCTCAAACGCAAGGTCTGTAACATCCACCAGCTCCGTGATGTCGTCATGTAGAAGTGGAAGAGGACTCCAGTGGCAACCTGTGAAGCTCTGGTGAAATCCATGCCCAAGAGGGTTATGACAGTGCTGGAAAATAATGGTGACCACACAAAATATTGACACTTTGGGCCCAATTTGGACATTTTCAATTAGGGGTGTACTCACTTTTGTTGCCAGCGGTTTAGACATTAATGGCTGTGTGTTGAGTTATTTTGAGAGGACAGAAAATGTACACTGTTATACAAGCTGTACACTCACTGCTTTACATTGTAGCAAAGTGTAATTTCTTCAGTGTTGTCACATAAAAATATATTAAAAAATGATTACAAAATTATGAGGGGTGTACTCAATTTTGTGACATACTGTATGCTAGATTGGAGTGGAGTCTGCTTTTAGTGGTGGGCAGAAGCAGTTGTGAAAAGTGTATCACAACCAGTCTCACTTGATCAAGGTAAGCTCCCCCTCATTCCCTTGTTCCCTAAAAAAGGTTCTTGCCACAGTTAGTTAGTTGCCATGGGTTTGCTTCCTTGGTAGACCTTTATATTGGTGTAAACTAATTTTTACATCTAAAAATCTGTTTAAGGACAGGTATTTGTCTGCAGCAACTAATTGCTAGCTAGCTCTTGATATCTAGGTATACTCATGTGCTGCCCCTATCCTAATATAAAAAACCCTAAATATATAACAAAGCTGCTGCAATCCCGAAAATGTGTTCCCACATTTAACAGAAACAAAATAGTGAATATGTGTTGAATTGCTTTGTCCCAGCATAAATCTCACCTGAAAATTCATATTTCAAACATCCCACTATATGGATCTTGATTGCTTCAAAAGTCCCTATGTGTACATATATAAACAATCCCACTCAAGTGCCTTGGACTACAATGGAGTGAGTTTGAGACACACCCATGATACATAATACAGTGTCCCCTCATCCTCTTGACATCTATAACAGACACTGTAGACCACAGGAAAGATTTTAAGAAAGACCATGTTTGGTACCATTGAGTTAAACATTTATAGTTGATCTCTTGGTAACTTTGAGTTATAAATGCCTTAAGGGGAGAACTATATGGTTTGGACAATTTGTGCTTGAGTGAAGGAATTATTTAATTCATATTCCCATTTTTGAAAATAAGGAAGTATACAGTTGTTTGTCAAAAAGAATTGCATACTATGTAGAAAGGGCTCCTCTTGTGTACATGTGTGCTTACATGGAATTTAAAATGTCATCATTTGGTGAGCAAAAGACGAAAGGGGTGGTAGGGAGGCTAGACAATGTAAAGCCGACCATACATGGATCAACATTCAGGTGATTCAGCAGAATCTGGCTGAGTTTAGATAAATCTGTAGGCAGGCTTATTGTACCCAAGTCAATGCATTGACCGATTTGGGTACAACCAGTCTGTGGGATAAAAATGCAATCGGTGGCTAGCAGTAATCATTGTGTTCTGCCAGCTGGGAAGACTTCCCATGCCCCCCCCCCCCTCCTGCCATCAGAACACAATAGCATTGTGGAAGGCATTTCCCTGTGAACATGTGGGAATCAACCTATTTTTTTTCTTTCCACCCATGGTGGAAGGAAATAAAATAAAATAATCTTTGCACTGCCTATTACAGTTTCTGGTAGAATACCAGCAATGCACATAGATTTATGGATGGGGCCCATCGGTCATATTAAATCAGGTGGATGGCACTAAAGTGTTCCACTAACCACAAGTCAGGCCCAGTTGAAATGTATGATGTCTAATGATAGATATGAGGGATCTGGGAAAAGTTAATGGATGCATTTAGCTGCAGCTGTGAGGGTACACCCAATAGTCAAGTCCCTAGATAAAGAAAAGTGGAATTTTGAAGGAGACCAATGCAACCCCTGAAGAGACAAAGTATCAAATTCCTGTTCTAAGGTGTGTCATCACTAGTGGACTATCCAGGTAAGGTGGATCACTTGGTGGTAAAGGAGAGGGTCAAGCATACCTAGGCCACCCCAAAGATGGTGTTGGTGTTGTTGTTATTTTTATATGTTGGGACCATAGGAATTTCATACATTCAGCTTTGATAATTTTAAGGAAGGGAGGTGTTGTGATGGGCAAGGTTAGAGCAGGTATAGGACAAGACACTACCATCATCTTGAGGATGTTGCATCTATCAAACTGCTAAACTAAGCTTAACAGTACTATTGTACTGAAAGGATCGTTGATGCTTGGAATAGACTTCCAGCAGAGGTAGTAAGTCCTTCAATAGTAAATGGTTTTAAACATGCCTCGTAAAAACATAGATCTACACTCAAAAAATAAAAATAAACAGGCAGACTCGATGGATCACTGAAGCCGCATACACACGATCGGATTTCTCATGGAATCTAATCCGATGGATTTTTTCGTCGGATATCCGATGAAGCTGACTTTCATCAGTCTTGCCTACACACAATCAGACAAATCAGTCAAAAATCCGACCGTGTCAAAACGCAGTGACGTAAAATACTATGACGAGCTGAAAAAAATGAAGTTCAATGCTTCCGAGCATGCGTCGACTTGATTCTGAGCATGTATGGATTTTTCCACAAAGACGATTGGATTTTTCTGTCGGTTTTTTATCCATAGGAAAAATTTAAAACATGTTCAATTTTTTTAACACCGATGTTTTCATCGGACAAACCGATCATGTGTACGCAGCTTTAGTATTTTTTCTGCCATCACGTTTCTATGTTTCTGTGTTTCATTTTAGAAGATCTGATGTGTAGTTGTAAGAAGGGGAGAACAATTTAAGTGATACAAATTTACTGAGGTTAGCTGAAAGTTGTCAAATGACCACTGAGATATTAAATCAACTCAGTGGTCCAGTAAAAGGGAATGGATTGTTACTGAACAGTGACAGATGGAAGGGTTACATTGAGGGTTCTTAATTTAGAAAACCTAATTTTATAGTTGGAAAGGGATCTTTATGTAAGAAATAGGCTATATGAAACAGAGCAAATCATCAGCATAGGATGAAACCTTATGTTATCTGTAAGTGCAATATTTTACTTTGATCATTAAATTGTTTTGCAAAGCTGCACTATGGGCCCTTTTTCTTTTCTTTTTGCATCTGAGCCATTCATCCGTTCTGACTGATGGGAAATAGCTTGAAGCAGATCCAGTGTGCTACATACAGTCGTTTGGGTGACTCTAAATATACCCGGGTCCAGTCTGACCACCGTTGTGGTCTCCACATCTGGTAAGGGCATTGTTTTGTCACTCAGGTGTGCCTTGGTGGAAGGTTGTGTCAGCCCTGTACTATCCTTTTTTCTGAAGACATTCGCTGTGAAGTTCATTCTTCTAAAGAAGTTTTCTTTAAGATATCTGGGAGCATATGGACTAATACCTCACCTGTAGTCTTTTTTGCTTGCACAATCTCATTCATTCACAGATTTTATACACATTTATATATTGTTTTCATTTACAAGTTATTTTTGCTTTTCACGTGCATTTTTATTTATAGTCAATTGTTTAGTTTCAATGATGCATAGCAATTGACCTTACGATTTTGTGTCACCTTCACTTATTTGTGTCACGTCAGGAATTTTCTGGTATCACATCAGAATTTCTATACACTAGAATTTGCGCTGTACCTCTTCCTTTCTTTATTAGGGATAATGGGCAACCTTGTCTAGTCTCATTTGTAATGTCAATAAGTCTAGAAAGGATATCATTGGTCTTGACAGTAGCTGAGTGGCCTTCAATCAAATCACGTGAATGAGGTTGATGGGCCCATTTGTATTGTCCCTAGTTTCATGAGAGGACATAAATCCCACCTGGTCTAGGTGGATAATTTAGTGTAGATGTGGGATCAGTTGGTTAACTATAGTTTAAAGTCACAGTTAAGTAGAGAGATGGGACAGTAGTTAGAGCATGGGGTTGGAGCTTTGTGTTATTTAGGAGTGACTGTAAAGTGTGCTCACAGAGCAACTTTGGGTATAATCTGTGATCTGTGGCTAGAGCAAGCTGACAGAAAATTGGTGGACAAGAGGGGCAGAAATATTTTCTAGTAGGAAAGGTTTGGACCAGGGGTGCCCAACCAGTGGCCCGGGGCCAGCTCATTGTGGCCCGCGACCAGTTACCAAGTCGCTTAAGTGGCCTTTGCTCTTCAAAAGGTTGGGCACCCCTTGTTTAGAACATCTGGGCCTGGGATCCTGCTGAATTGAGTTGCAGAGATGGCACAGGATAGTTCCTCAAATGTCAGAGGGGTTTGCATGTCAGCGCAGGTGTCTGGGGGGGTGAGAAGGGAGACCTGCCTCTGAAATGTAATTCTTATCTGACATGTTTCAATTGTAAATTATACAGTTTAACATAATAGGTTTTGAAGGCATCTGCTCTGTGACATTGGGTGCGAAGGCATTTTCCATCTTGAGAAGAGATGTTAGGGGTATGAGACTGAGACCATTGTTTCCTATGGGCCTTGGCTAACAATTTGTCCGACTTAATGCTAAATTCATAGAATGGTAATTTACATTAAAGAAGCCTTGGCTTCAAGAAAAACAGGCAAATTCCCTCATTCTTTAGAGCTCAGTTCCATGCTCCCTAGCTAATGACAGTTTATACGGCTACTCTAGCTTCCATATATGTTGAAAGAGTAATTCAATTGGGTTTCCTATCGATTATTTCAGTTTCAAACTTTGCTTGATTTGTAGGCTCCTAAAGAAACAGTTATGTGCTTCCCAGACAATTCTGGGGTTGGAGTTCAGAAGAGCTTTTAGAGAAAAAGTCTGCAAGCTCTTTGGAGAGGTCCATGACTTCTGGTGTTTGTAGTAAGTGTTCAATAATTTGCCATTGTCATGATTTGTTCTGTGGGCTAGGATGTTTCACAGAGATTTGAATAGGGGCATGGTCGGATGCGGTAATTTGACCAATAGATGATGGGATAATGAGTTTTTAGGCATGATGAAGAAGAAATAAGTGCTAGCTATTGTTTTGTGTGTGTTAGAGAAATAACACGTATAGTATCCTATGTATCCATCAGTTGATGGTCATGTAAGGCCTTTCTGAGTTGTTTAACCACTTCCCTACCCGCCCATAGCCAAATGATGTCCACAGGAGGGATCTCCCATCCTGGGTGGGAGTCTGATAAAGTCCTGGGCCTCCCGGCCGTCTAGGGGGTGGTCACACGCCGCCACGTCGCTCGGGAGCCGATGCTCGTGCCCGGCAGCCGTGATGTCCAACGGCCACCCGCGATTGCCTGACACAGAGCAGGGACATGGATCTGTGTGTGTAAACACACAGATCCACGTCCTGTCAGGGGAGAGGAGAACTGATCGTGTGTTCCTTGTAGGAACAACGATCTGCCACCTCCTCAGTCAGTTTCCTCCCCCCACAGTTAGATTCACTCCCTGGGTAACACATTTACCTCCTGATCACCCCCTAGTGTTAACCCCTTCCCTGCCAGTGACATTTATACAGTAATCAGTGCATTTTTATAGCACTGATCGCTGTATAAATGTGAATGATCTCAAAATAGTGTCAAAAGTGTCAGATATGTCCACTGCAATGTCAAAATCATGATAAAAATTGCAGATCGCCGCCATTACTAGTAAACAAATATATAATAATAAAAATGCCATAAATCTATCCACTATTTTGTAGGCGTATAACTTTTGCGCAAACCAATCAATATACGCTAATTGCAATTTGTATTATCAAAAAATATGTAGAAGAGTACATATTGGCATAAGGAAATTTTTATTTATTTTTTTAAATTGAGATATTTATTATAGCAAAAAGTAAAAAAATATATATTTTTTTCATACTTGTCGCTCTTCTTTTGTTTATAGCGCAAAACATTAAAACTGTAGAGGTGATAAAATACCACCAAAAGAACGCTCTATTTGTGGGGAAATAAATTATAAAAATGTAATTAGGGTACAGCTTTGCATGACCGCGCAATTCAAAATGTTACAGCGCTGAAAACCGAAAATTGGCCGGGGCAGGAAGGGGGTGAAAATGCCCTGTATTGAAGTAGTAAATGAAAGATGGGAGGATCCTCTAGAGACATCCAGGAGGAGGTTGAACATGAAGTTAAAGTCAACTCCAATAATAGTCACACCCACCTTGTTATGTAGTTATCCATGGTTTTGTTTGCAAAATGGGTTGTGATTGGCATTGTGAAAGTAAAGGTTAGCTAAAGTGAAAGGTCGGAAACCTAAACAAGCCTTTTAAAAAAACAGTAGCAGCATTCTGTGTCAGTTTGAGCATCAATGAATTGCCAAGAACCAATCTAGAATTAAGAAAAAAGACTCCTCTAGACCTAGAATCTGAGGACAAACTATGTTCTTGAGGCAGTCGGTACCTGGGATATGTCTGAAGGGGCTCATCCTGAAAGGCCTGCCAGCCAGTTGGGAGCTTAGAAAAAATAAAAAGGTCATTCAGACCATTATCATGTCAACAGATAAAAAAGCAATTGCCCTTATAGATGATTAGGTGAAATGGGTAATGCCAATGGTAGGGTAAGTCCAGGTGTTGGAACTTGTTCAGCATCGTTTTAGGATCATGGCACATTTGAACGGTGATGCGAGAAACATCAAGAAGGATGTGCAGTCAAAGTCTGGGGGCCATGTTCCTATGCTTTTAAAATGTATTATTATATATTTTATAGAAGTGTATCCAGCATATGTTGTCTCTTCATCTCTCTGGGTCAGGCAGGGCTCAAGTCCTGCGGGAACGCGTGGGAACGGAGTTCCTGCACTTTTTTCACAGCAGGAACTCAGTTCCCTTTGCAGGACTAGAGCAGCCGAGAGCAACCGAGCTGCCTGAGCCAATCCTTCACTAAGCGGCAATGCCTAGCTCGAGTCACTGTCAGGGGCAGGCGAACCTTAGTAATCCTTTATGTTACTGGCCGCTTCCTGTATATGGATTCATCAGGTAGTGTGCAAGTATTCCGTCACTTCCTCGATGCCGCAATGTCTCCTGGGAGCTTTTGTCATTGTTTCCAGGAGACATTGCGGAGGTCTGCCGTGAGTTATCGCGGGATTTAGAAAGAACTCGCGGCAGACCTCCGCAATGTCCCCTGGGAACAATGACAAAAGCTCCCAGGAGACATTGTGGCATCGAGGAAGTGACGTAATACCCGCACACTACCCGATGAATCCATATACAGGAAGCGGCCAGTAACATAAAGGATTACTAAGGTACAGTGTATCGAAGAAAAAAAAACATGCAGTTTAGTAATTATGCATATAAGCGTATCATTTTTTTTTTCGTGGGGGAGTGGATCTTGTGTGCGAGTTCCCACACTTTTTTCCCCAGGACTTGACCCCTGGGGTCAGGTATAGGAGATCCAGGTGACCTGTGTACTGGATCGGTCTCCAAGTCCATCAGTGGCGCTGACTAAGGTGTTGAGGATAGTTGTCACAGTAGAAAAGAGGTCAGTCAGGTAGGCCTCAGGTAGGCCCTTGATACAGAGGTTTCTTCTTCAATTGGGATTTTCAAAATCATCTAACAGGAGAAGAAACTTTGAGGACTGTGCCTTAGCAACATCTCTGTCAATCTCTAAGGTTTGGAGCCTACATTTGTCATCTGTATGTGAGTTTAAGTGTGGTGACCTTAGAGGCCATAAGTGATAGATGTTGTCATACTGCTTTAATTTCAGTTGTTCTAGGTCTATTTTGGAAGGCAGCAATTCAGGGATACGGTATCTATCCAAGCAGACTAGGACTGAGTGATTTCCCGTATTTCTGCATCATTTATTTATTCTTGAAAATGGCAATGATCCATAAAGATTCAATCTCTAAATTTAAACAGATCTGGACCAATCAATTACCTTTCCTGCTGACTGACTTCAACTAAATGTTGTTGGACTTATGATTGAGTAGCCACTGACTCCAGTGATGCTGTATTAGGGACTCTATCGTCCCCTCCCCATCTGTCCATTGTACCCTCTCCCAGGAGCTCTCTGAGAAGCTCTGTTCCCTTATCTATGTAACTTTTGTCTTTCATTTTCACAATTTCATCACTTTCTACAGGGGGCAGATAACCCAAGAAACAATCTCTCTCCCTCTTTTTTCTTTAACTTTCTAATGTCCACTGATACCCTAGATCTAAATGAAATCTTTGTATGCAATGCACTTTGTATGCACTTTGTATGCAATGCACTTCTGATCAAAATTATTTAAAGCGGTAGTTCACCCTCACTGACATGATTTTACCATCGAGACAGGCATTGTAGCGCGAGCTACAGTATGCCTGTCCCAATTTTTTTAACCCCGGACTCACAGTGTAATCGTACATTATAGATTTCGGCTCCCGCGGGGATTAGGCGTGCCTATGGAGAGGGAGGATGATTGACGGCCGGCCCTGGCACGTCACTCTCCCCGAAGACAGCCGGAGTAGGTCTCGGCTCTTCACGGCGCCTGCGCACAGGCTATGCGCAGGCGCCGTGAAGAGCCAAGCCTATTTCGGCTATTTCCGGAGAAGCGTGACGCGCCAGAGCCGGCCGTCAATCATCCTCCGTCTCCATAGGCACACCCATTCATGGAGGGGAGTCGGTATCTTCCATGTACAAGTAAACGGTGAGTACGGGGAAAAAAAATCGGGACAGGCATACTGTAGCTCGCGCTACAATGCCTGATTTTATGGTAGAACAAAACATGTTTTTTTTTTTTGGGTTTATAGGGTGAACCCCCCGCTTTAAACAGTTATTGTCTTTCGCTGCACTGCCTTGATACACATCAAAATTTTTTAATATGTACTAAAAAACTTCCAAAAACACTTGAAACCACCTGGACAATGAACCATTGTATTTATCCCTGCTTTCTTTCAAGACATACAAATAGCTCTTAGAAAGTTTATTACCCTGACTCAAACTCCTCCTGACATATTGAAAATCTCCTTGTGGGAAGTCCACAAACCAGTATTAACAAGCGGCACATGTATCCAAGTAGCTTTTTCTCAATCAGGATAAGCGCTTACTTTTGAAGCAGTTGGAGACAGACTACCAGACCCTCTATGCACTCTTTCATTCCCATCTGACAATGACCAATAGGCAGAAGTTAGAGAAAACCCATACTAAGCTTCACCTTGTATCTGTAGAACCCTCAGAAAAAATATTGCGTCATTCTAAACAAAAATATGTCATGAAAGCTAATAAACCTGATACTCTGCTCGCATCAGATTATAATCACATTAGTTTCAAGCTCTCTAGAGACCATTTTACAAGTAATCTAATTAAAGTCCCAGGGGAATTCAATGAAAACCTCTAGAAACTTTACTTGGCAGTGGGTGCTTTTTCTTCTGAGCAGGCTGAGTGCCTCCTAGTGTCCCCCTCCCCAATCTGTCCCCAACCCAGAGAGCCCTTCTTAACCAACCCATCATCCTAAAACCAGTACTGCAAACAATTAAGAGTTTCCCCAACTTTCCCGACGCTGTTTCAATGCTACGACTTGCTGCCATATAAACTTTTTTGCTACCTTCAAATTAAACATTTTCTTCTCACTAAAGCCTCATGTATACAGGGCAATTGAAGACCTCTTCTGAACGCTGGAAATTGACAGCTGATAACTGATGGTGAAAAGGGTCAAATTTACAACTTTTACATACTGAGTTTATGAGAGTTTAGCAGCAGTTATGAGCATTTGAGGTTAGAAGCGTTTTTTAAAGATAACCTCTGGAGACCCTCCCAAATACCCACAATGCATGAAAAACATGTAAATTGTTAACTATTTCAGCCATTCTGTGAGAAAAGAGACTTCAGTGTGCTTTTAACTATGTATTCTCTTCCTGTCTCTTTGTGTCTATGTCTCTCTCTCTCTGTGTCTGTCTGTCTTTCTCTCTCTCTCTCTGTCTGTCTGTCTCTCTCTGTTTGTCTGTCTTTCTCTCTATCTGTCTCTCTCCCTGTCTGTCTCTCTCTGTCTGTCTCTCTCTGTCTGTCTGTCTCTTTCTGTTTGTCTGTCTCTCTCACTGTCTATCTGTCTTTCTCTCTGTCTCTCTCTTTCCTTCTCTCTCTCGGTCTGTCTGCCTCTCTATCTGCATGTCCCTCTCTGTCTGACTGTCTCTCTGTCTGTCTGTCTCTCTCACTGTCTGTCTGTCTCTCTCTCTCTGTCTGTCTGTCTTTCTCTCTGTCTGTCTATCTGTCTTTCTCTCTGTCTTTCTCTCTGTCTCTCTCTTTCCTTCTCTCTATCTGTTTCTCTATATGCATGTCTCTCTCTGTCTGTCTTTCTCTCTGTCTGTCTCTCTCTCTGTCTGTCACTCTGTCTGTCCGTCTCTCTCTCTCTGACTCTCTTTCCTTCTCTCTGCTGGACTCTCTCTCTCTGCCTGCCTGTCTCTCTCTGCCTATATCTGTCTGTCTGTCTCTCTCTCTCTCTGTCTGTCCGTCCCCCTCCTGCAGGCAACAGCATGTGGTGAAAAGGTATTTTTTTTCCCATATTTTACATGTTCCTCTTTAAGAACACTAAAGTAAATGAGCCTAAACTTGGGTTACAGCTTTTACATGAGTTTGCAAGAAGTTACAAGCATTTGGCATTTGAAATGCCAGTAAACTGCTGTCCTGAACACAATTTGTGTCAAAAAAATGCCACCAAAAACAAAACAAAAACAAATGCCACTAAACTCAATTGCCTCTAAACGACTATAAACTACTCAGTGTACATGGACAGATAAGATACCATAAAGGAGAGTTCAGAGTTGCTGAAAAAAATGCCCAACTGCTCCTAAATGTCAGTTTTTTTTATCAGCAGCAGTGTACATGAGGCCTAAGGCTTCATGTACACATGATGTTTTTACAACCTCTCCTGAACAATTTAACTTGACAGATAGTAACCCAGGTTTAAAACGTCAGTTTTGCCGCATTTACCTGCTGCGTTTAGCCACATATGCGGTTGGAAGCGTTTCTAAAAAAAAAATGTATCACACCCTTCATACCTAGTGGACATACCCCATAGTCCACACTTTTTGGACAGAATCATTTGCTCTCCTTTCCTCAGCACTAGACAACCCATCACTTTGGATGCTTCTGTAGCTATACTCAATATGCTTCCCCTGAACATCACCACCGCACTGTAAACTCCTCTTGCAAATTACAACTGCACCAAAATAAATTGTGACTCCTGCCTAGAAAACTTCTGCCCTGAGTCTTTTCGAAGTAAAAAACAGGTCATGCACACCAAATGCCCTGTTCCCAAACTTCACATTCACCCCAATGCTTGGAAATTTTACCTCTCAAGTAAACCCATAGCGAAAAGAATCTCCCTCTTTTATAACCTCTGACAAAACCAAACCGTTTTCTCTAAACACCACACCATACTAAATTGGGAAAGAGAACAAAATACTTCATACTCCCCCAAACAATGGCAGATAGCCCTTAACACAATATACATATCATCACACTGTGTTAACCACTGGGAGATGATGCTTAAAATCCTCCATAGGTGGTAATACACCCCCTTTAAACTGGCTAAATTCTTTCCCCACTCTACCCCTAAATGTTAGCATAAGTTAGGGCAGACTGGCCATTATTATTATTTCACGTATTATGGGACTGCCCTAGCTCAACCAGCTTTTGGAGACAGGTTTTCTGAATGCAGTCATTGATCACAGGAATCTCTTACCCCACAAACCCTAGGCTAGGTTTCCTTAACCTGGGAATAGACACATATCCACATCATTTGAGGCCCATGGTAACACTTAGGCCCCGTACAGACGAGCGGACCTGTCCGATGAAAACGGTCCGCGAACCGGTCTGTACACACCATCAGACCAAATTCCCCGCGGACAGACGACACGGTGACGACACGGTGACGTGGCGGCGACAATGACGCGGCGACGTGCGTGAACCCGGAAGTTCAATGCTTCCACACATGCGTCGAATCACTTTGACGTCATGCACGGGTTCTCGGGCAAGCGGACGTGTCCGATAAGTCGTACTGACCATCGGACATGTACGACTGACAGGCTTCCAGAGGACATGTTTCTTAGCATGCTAAGAAACATTTGTCCGCTGGAAACCTGTCCACTAGGCCGGAAAACTGTCCGGTCGGCCGTACACACGGTCGGACATGTCCGCGGCAACTGGTCTGATGGACCAGTTTCAGCGGACATGTTCGGTCGTGTGTACGAGGCCTTATACTCCTAGCAGCCCGTAGCATCATACTTAAAGCACCCCAAAATAATGTTGCTGTAACTGCTTGTGTAATTGTAGTGTGAGCTGGAGTTTGGCTTAAATTTTCTAGTGTATTGAAATCTACTAGTCCATCTAACACTCCCCTTCGCCGAGAGTAATGATGCTGCTATCCAAAGGGACCCCCTGTTCTTCTTCATCCAGAGTGGGGGCACAACAAGGGGTGTGTTACTGGCCAGATCATTAGGTGAAAACAAGGGGAAAAAAATCCAAAAAATAAAATAAAATAAATGCAGCCACCATATCTAATGATTGTTAAGCTAATTTATAACATTTTTGGATGTGGGTTTAACCAGTTAACGACCCGCCCATAATCAAAAGACATCTACAGGGTGGTTCGTTAACTCTGGGAGGACGTCTATGGATGCGCAGACGGGAGTGTCCGTGACCGCTGGGTCCACAGGACCCGGCGCATCACGGATCGCGGTAAATAGCCGCTGATAGTGGCCATTTACCACATGATCGCTCCGTCCAATGACGGAGCGATCACTTGTAAACAAACCGACGTCATTTAATGACGCCGGTTCCTCCCTCCCCTCTCTGTACCGATCGGTACAGTGTGAGAGGGAGAGAGCGGAGGCAGCAGCACTATGGGCTGGATCTGTGACAATTGCAGTCACAGATCCAGCCATCCATGCTCTGCCATCCCTGCAATACCCCCTGCAAATACTCTGCAATACCCCCTGCAAATACTCTGCAATACCCCGGCCAATACTCTGCAATACCCCGGCCAATACTCTGCAATACCGTGGCCAATACTCTGCAATACCGTGGCAAATACTCTGCAATACCCTGGCAAATACTCTGCAATACCCCGGCCAATACTCTGCAATACCCCGGCCAATACTCTGCAATACCGTGGCCAATACTCTGCAATACCGTGGCCAATACTCTGCAATACAGTTACCAATACTCTGCAATACCCCGGCCAATACTCTGCAATACCTGGAAAATACTCTGCCAATACTCTGCAATACCCTGACAATACTCTGCAATACCATGCCAATACTCCGCAATACCCTGCCAATTCTCTGCAATACCCTACCAAAACTCCGCAATACCCAGCCAATACTCTGCAATACCCTGCCAATACTCTGCAATACCCAGCCAATACTCTGCAATACCCAGCCAATACTCTGCAATACCCTGCCAATACCCTGCCATTACTCTGCAATACCCTGCCAATACTCTGCAATAACCTGCCAATACTCCGCAATACCCTGCCAATACTCCACAATACCCTGCCAATACTCTGAAATACCTGGCCAATACTCTGAAATACCCGGCAAATACTCTGCAATACCCGGCCAATACTCTGCAATACCCAGAAAATACTCTGAAATACCCTGCCAATGCTCTGCAATACCCAGGAAAATATTCTGGAATAAAATGCGTTTTAACCACTTCCCGCCCGTCGGCCATCATATGACGTCCTTGACTTTGTGCGGGGATATCTGACTGATGGGTGCAGCTACAGGCATCATTCAGATATTAGCTTTTTCAGCTGTCGATTCTCTACACCATAATAATGATCATAGTGGCTGTTCTGCCTCTTGATCGTTCTTACTGGAGGCGAAAGGGGACGTCCCCTCCCGTCGCCCTCTGGTGCTTCTACCGACTCACCGCTACAATCTAAGCCAGGATCATTTATTTATTTATTTTGGGTCTGCCCAGCCTAGAGGTGAGATATGGGGTCTTATTGACCCTATGTCTTACTGTAAAGAGGACCTGTCATGCCATATTCCTATTACAAGGGATGTTTACATTCCTTGTAATAGGAATAAAAGTGATCAAAACATTTATTTTTGGGGAAAAATGGGTCAAACTAAAATAAATAAAGTAAAATGAACAATATATATTTTTTTTAAAGCGCCTCTGTTCCCGTGTGCTTGCATACAGAAGCAAACGCGCACGCAAGTCCCACCCACATATGAAAACAATGTTTAAACCGCACATGTGAGGTATCGCTGCGAACGTTAGAATGAGAGCAATCATTTTGGCCATAGACCTTCTCTCTAACTAAAAACATGTAGCCAGTAAAAATATTTTAAGCGTCACCTATTGGGATTTTTAAGTAGCGAAGTTTGGCGCCATTCCACGAGCGTGTGGAATTTTGAAGGGTGACATGTTAGGTATCTATTTACTCAGCGTAACTTGTGAGAGCACCGAAAGCTAAAAAAAGGGGGTTTAAGTGCCCAGTGGTCAAGTGGTTAATACTGCTCTAAAGTGTGTGTATACTACCTACTAGCTTTTAAAAACAGTTTTAAACCATTTTAAAATGTTTTATGAAACACACCGTTCACTACCCTTCAGTTATGAATGGATACAGCAAGCTAGTGTGTTCACTGTGTTGATTTATTTACTAGCCCCATCCCCGGCTCTCCATCTTGAAACATGTCCCGCAGTAGTTGGGGGAGAGGAGAGGAGGGAAGTCAGCAGTCGGTGGCCAACACATGGGGGGGGAAGCCTGGGCAGTTGGGGGAATCAGCACGGCACATAGTGATTAGGGTACACCCCCTGCGCACACCTATGGGCTTAGATACACTATCTCAGCAGCAATTGATCCTGCATATCATTTTAAAAAGTTGCCAAGTGCATACATGGTAATGAAGGATGTTTAAGAAGCAGAGCTTTCTCTCTGCTATAATGTGTTCTATTCTGGTACGGTTAAGTAAGGTAAGGATTGCACATGTTATTGCAGCTACAAATGCAGGATTACATAATAAGTAAGTCATTAAAATAGGCTCAGGATATGTACAGCTCATACTGCTCTTAAAGCGATATTCAATCTGAAAACAAAAGTTGAAAATATAGCATCTTACTACTCTTAAGATGTGGTGGCTACATTTGTTATATTGTTTTTTTTTTCTTTATTTTTACCTGGCAATCCAGCCAGTAACACAATTTATGTCTTAGGAGGAGCAATGGGGGCACCTTTGGAAAGCATCATTGCCAGTCTGGGAAGAAGGTAGTATTAGACTAGAAGATTTACATAGACTTGACTAAAGAATTAAAAGTTTTTTTTTTTCTAAATAGGTTCCTTTAAGCTAGTGCATCATTGGTTCACTTACCTTTTCCTTTGATTTCCCTTCTAAATGTTTTTTTCCTTTGTCTGAATTTCTCACTTCCTGTTCCTCCTCAGTAAGCTGTTCAGTAAACTGTTCTGGCTGACTAACCCCCATGGATGATGGTGGAAATCTTACCGAGGAGGAACAGGAAGTGAGAAATTCAGACAAAGAAATCAAACATTTAGAAGGGAAATCGAAGGAAAAGGTAAGTGAACCAACAATGCATTAGCTTAAAGGAACTGATTTAGAAAAAAAAAGACGAACCTTTACAACCCCTTTAAGGCTGAACTCCAGCTAACAGTTTTTAAGCAGTTACAGTACACCAACCACTTTGTTTTCCTTTTGGGATAAAAGTTTTGCATACATTTAAAAAGCTGATCATTGTCTCAACCCCCTAACCAAAAAAAAAATGAAATACTATTTCTCTCTTTTCAAAACAGTTGTTATGGCAAAGTACGTATTTCATTCTGTTTTACTATCCCATGACTTACAACTTTTAACTTGACTAGGAAAGGTTAATGTGTTGAAGACAACAGCCATGTGATTTGCTTTTTCTGCCCTGGTTTCTCATTCTCCAATATCATCCAGGCATTGTGAAAGAAGCCTAGGGCAGCATCTGAAGGGCAGCCAAAGGGCACAAGCTGTTTTCTGTTTGTGTCTGCTAAAAAAAATCACTTGATCTCTCCTTGAATCCCAATGTCCAGCATTATTTATTATGACAGAGAGGTTTACACAATAAAAGAAAACCTTGTGTCCTTTTCGCTGTTTAACCAACTGTGCTACTGTATATATTTTAAGCAATCAGGCCAGCTCTGGTTTATTATTTTATTTGGATACAGCTGGTTAACCTTTTATTGTAGCATTATTAATTTGACATTATTTTATAATTTATCTGTTTGACCTTAGAACAAGAAGAATTGGTTGAATATTTTCTATACGATACCAAAAAAATATTGCACCATATTTACATTTTTCTAAACAACACTTTGGGGGTAATTTACTAAAGGCAAATCCACTTTGCACTACAAATGCAAACTACAAATGCAAAGTGCATTAGAAGTGCAGTTGCTGTAGATCCGAGGGGGACATGCAAGGAAAATAAAAAACAGCATTTTAGCTTGCACATGATTGGATAATAAAATCAGCAGAGCTTCCCCTCATTTCAGATCTACCCCTCAGATTTATAGCGACTGCACTTCCAAGTGCACTTTCAGGTGCACTTTGCACTTGTAGTTTGCACTTGTAGTGCAAAGTGGATTTGCCTTTTGTAAATAACTCCCTTTATTTGCTAACATGAATTGTGTAAGGCCTCATACACACGATAGGTTAACCAAAGGACAACGGTCAAAACCGATCGTGTGTGGGCCCCATAGGTTATTTAACCATAGGTTAAAAAAAAGCCAACTTGCTTTAAATTTAACCGATGGATTCCTAACCGATAGGTCAAAACCGATCGCTAGTAGGCACGACCAACGGTTAAAAATCCACGCATGCTCAGAATCAAGTCAACGCATGCTTGGAAGCATTGAACTTCATTTTTTTTCAGCACGTCGTTGTGTTTTATGTCACCGCGTTCTGACATGATCGGTTATTTAACCTATGGTGTGTAGGCGTGATGGACCATCAGTCAGCTTTATCAGATAACCTATGACAACGGTCCTTCACACTGTTCTCATCGGATGCACTGATCGTGTGTACGAGGCTTAACTTTCAAGCCTGCAAAAGATATATCATATGATGAAAGACCTGGGTGGATCTTTTAGGCTGACCTTGTTGGCTTCAATTATACATCAATTGAAGTTTTAGGCATTGAACCTCAAGAACAGGGGTTTCAAACGCAATTTCACCGCGATCCGCATGAGCATTGCCCCCAAAGTGCTGGTTGTATATGTAAGACTATATAAATGTATCTATTCTTTACAATATTAAATAATTTCATCTGCTTTTGATTATTACTGGTTTTAGTGTTATTGTAAGACTAAAGTTGTGAAGGGTGGGTGCAGACCAGCATGGAGCCCACACTCCTTTAGCAAATGATGCAAGTCTAAAAAAGAGGGTCGCACACCGCTGGTATTATCCGCAAGAAACTTTATTGGAGACTAAGACAGAACCTGGTTCTGCCAATAACATTTCTGGTGGATGATACCAGCGATGTGCGATCCTTCTTTTCAACTGGTATAGAATTGTATTATTCTCATAATAATTATACAGGTAAGCAGATATCCAGAGTACACCTCCCCCTTATATCAGATGTCAAGAGCCCCCCAAACCATCAGAAGTCAAAAGTCCCCACGTTGCATTACATCATGCACAAGAAGCTGGAGGCAGAGCCGGGAAGCAGAAAGTGCAGGGTCTAGAAGAGGACCAGAGGAGGGTTTGAGTCAGCTGTTGGATTCTGCTTAATGATGAAACCAGGGGAGGTGGTGAGGCAGAGAGGAGGGGGTGCTGTGGCTGTACAGAGAGGTGCAGGATCTGTAGGATGAGTTATGTCTGCCAACTGCTGAGATGGAGGGGGCAAAGACGAGCCTCTCTGCAGCTGCACAGAGAAGTGCAGGATAAGGTTGAGGAGTTCTGTCCTCCTCTGCTGCCAACTGCTGAGACAAGGTGGGGGCAGAGATGAGGGGGTGTCACAGCTGCAGGATTAGTGCCAGAGCCACATGAAATGGCCCAGCGGGCTGCATTTGGCCCACCAGCCTTGAGTTGGACACCTGTGCTATAGAAGATCTAACTGACCAGTTATATACTCTTAATATCTTTCCCTGAATATAAAGAACAAATATTGTCAGTATGTGTCCCTATGTAATAACAGGTTATGTGAATTTGCTATTTTTTAATATAACACCGAAGTGTCATCTTGTGTACTGACAGTTTACACATGGGGGTTTGGGGTCTGATGTAAGTAAAAGGGTCTTCAAACTGTTACACATTCGACCATTCCCTTTTTTTTTCAAACAGGATATTTTAAAAAGAATGAACAAATATAGTTAAATGTATTTTGAGTGTGTTTTTGCTTGTTTTAACAACAACAAATGCATACTTGAGTGATAGTTATAATGACCATTTGATAGTCTGTTAAAAGTATACGTAACCCAAAAAATTTAGCATATTGTCGCTCACCAGCAGCAATATGTGTTGGCTGCATATGATTTCTATTCTCAAGCTTTTTTCCTTTTTACCTGATGATCATGCCAGAAATGAAAACAATGCTGACTGATAACAATGAGCAAAGGCAAAGTGCGCAGGAATTTGTCAGCTCACATGATTTCTAACAGGATCCACAAGTATTTCATTCACAAAGATTTATTAGCATGTTAGCCAACTTATCAGGACAGCATATAAATGGTTACATAATGCAATAAACAATGACAGACAGAAAAAAAAACATATGAGAAGTGAGAAGAAGGGACCTGAACATTAGGAATATGCTGGCGCTAGCCTCAATGCTCCATGGCATGAAAAGAGAAAAAAAAAGGATTATAAGTCCAGGAGAGGCGTTCTAAGACGTTTCAGAGAGCATAATGCGTCTATTTGAGAGAAAGTGTTTTGGACAGTTTCCAGAATAGACACGGTTCTCCAGTCCTTGAAGTGTTAAAATAAAAAGGAGGGGACAAACTGGGCAGGCTAACGATAGATGCGTCTATTTGAGAGAAACTGATTTGGACAGTTTCCAGAATAGACACGGTTCTCCAGTCCTTGAAGTGTTAAAATAAAAAGGAGGGGACAAACTGGGAAGGCTAACGCCTGCCCAGTTTGTCCCCTCCTTTTTATTTTAGCATAATGCGTCTGTAAGCAAAAGTGTCCTCTTACGGAACCCAGCAAAGCCATATAAGAATTTTGATCAAAGGTCTCCTTGTCCATGTGGCTGCAACTCAAAAATTAAGACTGATTCAGGAAGGAAACAAAGGGAAATATTGAAAATACAAAGTTATAAAGTATAACCAATCCGATCGGCATATGCAATCAGTACATTAAGCATTATGAACTGGAAAGAAGGAAGCCACCAAAATGAGAAGAAAGAGTCTGTGTAGGAAAAGGGGAATAAGAAATGAGAAGAAGAAGAAGAACAGAGTCAAACAGGGTGTGAGCCAGAGGAGCCTAAATAGAAAGGAGTGTACTGTCGAACCGGGAAGGCTGAGTATACATAATCCATGGCCGCCAAACTCTAAGAAACTTGTCATGCGTGTCTAACAAAATGGCTGTTGATTTCTCATTCACTGTGACATCATTCATACGGTTCTTGACCGCCTAAAAACTAAGCATAGGGGTTTTCCATGCCTTAGCAATTGTCAGCTTAGTTGCAGTAACAATATGTTGTGTCAGTTGCTTTTACAGTCTTAGCAATTCGGCAATAGGTTTGCCTAGAAGGGCTTCATAGTGGTCCCTTTTAAGATTTACATGAACTAAATTCTGAATAAGAGCATAGACCCTGAGCCATAACCTGCACGTCCTTGGGCATGACCACCAGATATGTGCCATGGAACCTTAATGTGAACATTCCCGAAAGCAGAGAAAGAGAGTAAGTTGGTATAAAGCGGGGCAATCTAGCCGGCGTGTAATACCACCTATATAGCACCATATAGGCATTCTCCAGAATAAGGATGTTTTTTGAGCATTTGGAAATGGCTATAGTCATAGCCTGACAGTGCTCTGGATCAAGCTGCCTTCTTATTTCTTTTTACCATTGAAGATGATAGGGGCTAAGCAGGGGCTTTCTTGCAGAGATTATAGAAGAATAGATCAGAGATATCAGGCCTGGAGAGTGGGGTCTAGCTCTACATATATTTTCGAAAAGGGGACAGAATATATAGCAGGGATATGCAATTAGCGGACCTCCAGCTGTTGCAAAACTACAAGTCCCATCATGCCTCTGCCACTGGGTGTCATGCTTGTGGCTGTCAGAGTCTTTGCTATGCCTCATGGGACTTGTAGTTCTGCAACAGCTGGAGGTCCGCTAATTGCATATCCCTGATATATAGGGTAGGACGGGATTTAATGAGTTGTTGGATAAAATGTCTAAGTTGTAGGTAGCTATAGTGTTCTCGCAGGGGGATAACATGTGAAGAGCGTAAGGCATCGAATGACAGTATCCTAGTAGGAGTGAACAGGGAGTGGATATCCGTGAATCCATTTGTGGTCCAGCATGAAAATTGTGCCAGGGTTTCACAGCCTTGAGGAAATAATGGACAATGGAGAAGTCGCAGAAGTGGGAGGTGAGGGGCGATCAGACCTGCAGAATATTTAACCGAGTCCCATAGTCGTAAAGAGTGGGCTAGACATGGTCTTATTACAGCTGGGCGTGGATGGGAGGGAGCCAGGGTATAGAGGAAACAGGTATGGGGTCAGAATCAACAAGGACAATCGTGGCCCACAGTGGCATCTGATATGTGTATGCTTGCTGCTGTGCAATAGGCCTGCAAGTTAGGGACTGAAAGGCCACCATTGATCCGTCGAGCATACAAAACCTGTTTATTAATTTGATGATGATTGGAACCCCAGACAAACTGAAAAAGCTTACGTTGATGTATTTGTAAAATATGTGAAGGGACTAAAACAGGCAAGACCCGGAAGAAATAAAGCCATCTCAGGAGATAGGACATACGGATTACGGTTATCCTGCCAAACCAAGACATGGTAAATGGGACCAGGAAGAAAGTGTGTCAGGCAATATTTTGAATAAGGGTGGGAAATTGGCCTGATACAATCCCGCATATGTTGGGTTAAGGCAAATTCCTAGGTAAGGCAACGAGGAATAAAACCTCAACCTTTTTTTCCCCAACTATTTTTGTGTGAGGTTCCCCTTTAAAATTCATACTGGGTATAGATTTTATGGGAACCCCACACCATTTTTTAAAACTATTATGGCTGCTTTGTTTAATGGCCAGGGATCCCCAGCTGTAAATGATTGGACACGACAATATCACTGGTGGGTGCCAGCACCTGCCACTTCATTCTAACTCTGACAGTAGAAGAAGAAAACTGTTATATATAGTAGCAGAAAAACCTGTTACTATAGACAATATGATGTTTGGCTCCTGATGATTGGGCTAAAAATATGGTTTTCAGACAAGTCAAATTTGGTCTGAATATGTATTTGAGAAAAAACAGAAAAATACCGCTAAAAAAAACTAAAATAACATAAGCTGCAACAACTAAGTGTTATACACACAAAAATAGTACAAAGAAAAGAATGGAGTTGCGCTGTGAACAAATAACAAAGCTAGGCTAACACAGTGAAATTTAAGAGACCATATGTGAATAGAGTGGCCCTTACCACAAAGGCCACTAAAAATATTGTCCAAAGTATGTGAAACAAAATCAATTGTGAAACAAATTGTGAAACAAAGCTCAATTATGAAGCGAAGGTCAAATATAAGCCAAAAACACTTGAAGTTAATTGAACAAAACCAAATCTTGTGTAGTAAATGATGAAGGCAGTCCTGATGATAGGAAGTCCTGTATATATTAATGACTGAATAACCACCACCAAAGATAACACCTTAAAAGGATGGAGGCTTACCAGACGGCAAGCAAGACTCGCTTGCGTCTGTAAACCCAAGCCAGGGCCTTTATGTAGTCAACACCAGATGAAGATGGATAAAGAAACCCTCCAGGCGGATCAACAGCAGGCTGTGTGTATCCAGAAAATAAAATTCATATGGTGAAGTATGTCAAAACAGCACGTGCAATTAAGTAGGTTGTGACTGTATATACACCATCACCAGATCACCTCATAAAATTAAGGCTTACCAGAAGTAAGTTTGGGATCAGCTTATGGCTAAAAAACCCTAGCCAGGGCCTTGATGGCACTCAGCTGCTGACTTGGGTGTCCTTTAGTTCTCATATTCATTTCTTCCATCAAAGTAGCAGAAGATGAGCACTGTCAGACTGGAGGTTTTGGCTGCCGAGGGGGCTCTAGAAACCTAATCAACGTTTTCCAAAATGCTTTGTATATAGGCTTGCTGAACAGGATGCTCTTCAGACATTTGCAAGCTGTTCTGCACCATGGGCATTTACCTCATAAACAGATGGGAGGGACAAACAATCATGCAAAAAACACATAACATGTGAGTGAATCGATCCATATGAATCATGTTGAAACGTCCCAAAACACAGAATAAACTTGAAGTAAAGAAACAATGAAAGCAACTTCTGATTATTGTGTTGATAAGTCCCAAGAATCACACAATGAACTTAGAATAAAGTAACAATGAAGGCAACTTCTGATGCAGCCCCTAAAAATCTGCAATGGCAACTGGTCAATGTTTAATATCTGAACGGAGAAGTAAGCTAAAAGCCAGATGGCCTCTTACCGGACACTATGGACCCCAAATTCTAGGGGTCAAGCTCGCATGATATGCACAGTAATCAGCTGTGATATTCCACCTAGTCTGCTCCAAGAAAACTAGCCACTCTCCTCCGTCAAGGACAGCAAGGTGTTTTAATAACGTTCCAGCCTTCCAGTCACTCTGCCCGATACTCCTCCTAAATTTGGTCATTTGTTCACTAGCTACGAGTAAGCATCACAGGATGCGAAACATGTCAGTTCTTTTTTCCTAATCCACTTCTTGTTTGACTGCATGCATTTTGGCTGTTTTTTTTCATTTGAATTGTTGTTGTTTTTTCATGTTTTGAAAAAAAACATATTTTTTTCGAGGAGTGCGGCGATCCAGGATTTTTCTTTTATCTCATGGTAATTGAGCACATCCAGTACCCTCTTGGTTTGTTGGGACGGAAGCAATGGGGATTGATTGTTTTTAGAGCGGTATACTTTTCCTCCTAAATTGTGTTGCTTTTCTCAGTGAAGGTTATATAAAGGAAGGGTCCATAAACCACTCTGTCTAGCGGGGCTGCTCCTTGCACAGTGCACACAGGGTGGGGAGGCGTGTGATGTTTTGTGTACAGGCCACAAAGACACGTAGACATGTAGTATATTACCTGGTTGATCCCGCCAGTTCCTGTGTTCCTGTGAGTAAACTGACCATGCAAATCATGACTTCCGATCCATGACAGTGTGGTCAGTTTACATCTTTCCATTGTGATGCTCTATCTGCAGCATCTCTGTATCTCCCCCTCCCTCCCTGCCAGTTTAATGATCTGTGTGAAGTCAATTACCTCCCCACCCCTCCTGATTTGAATGCCTTAGTATTCCCCTCCAGCTGCTCTTCCCCCTCATCTTTGTTAAGGATCTAGAAGAGAAGAAACTGAAGCTAAAACGAAAACAGCAGAGAAATATGAGCCCCTCCCACTGGATTCTCTCTGCTCAGGAGTAAGACCCTAGGAAACCATGTGACTGCACAGAAGCACTGCTATGAAAAGGTATTTAGAGATTATAGTGCCCCAAAAAACACACACTGCCATAACTATTGCCCCAAAACAGAACGTATCATGGGAGTTTATTGTAGAGACTTTACAACCACTTTAGTTGTCAGGAACCATGGCACAAATTATTACTCCACCTACAGCTTAAATTTACTGAATAATCCACTTTCTGTCCACAGCCCACCTGCTGAATGGATGGAACCCAGGGAATTTTCTTTAAATTTCTGGAGGCAATGAGTTTACTCCATCTGTACCCAGAAGTAATTAAACAGCTCCTCTCTACGCCTGGGCCTCCTGTTGAACTGATGGGGCCTGGGCTCAGTACTGAAGAAATAGCTTTATTCCCAATAATAATTGCCCTGTGCACAAAAGTAAAAACAGTAGTAGGTTGTTAGAGAACCCATATAGGGATCACCTTTATGATTTTGTCACAGGCCCTTCGGCCTTAGACCAAGCAACAGCACTGCTCAGCCAGCTTGATTGTTCATATTTACTTTGAATCTTATTTTCCAATCCATACTCATAGCAGTCATTTATTAAACTAATTTGTGCTGAGTACTAGTACTTTGGATGAAGCTGAGTGAGATATGTCAAAGCTACCATAGGAAATAGGAAGATCTCAGCAGGTCTGCTTACTCCTGAGTGACACCCACACATCATCTGGTAGGAAATTGAGCTCTGCTACAGTATCTTCAAACTAAAAGCATTACAAACTATGACATTTTGTATAGAGTAGAATAACTGTGAAATTTCTAAATCCCTGCTACCCTCCATTATATCTAATACACTGTGTATTAGCTTTTTAATGTATTTATAAAAGAACATTTGCTGTCTGCACATTTACTGGATTGAGTCCCATACTTAACAAATCTGAATGCTTCCCTCTTCTGTGAGATACTGGGATCCTTAAAATACAGTGAAAGTTACAGTCCCTGGGCCAAAGTTGCCCTTTGACATTTTTAGAGGGTAAATCATAGATTTAAAAAGGATTCGCCAACTGTTTCTTATGGAGTATGTGCCAATCACACTCACCCTTGCATACATTCACCATGGATCTAAAGTCCTGCAAAGGAGGCTTTAAAGTGAAAGTTCACCTTTACCAAAAAGCACACTAAGCTGTCCCGTATGGGCATAGCAGCATGGTGTGCTAAAGCCAAGCTCCCTTCTAGTTAAAGCTCCCTTTCAATTCAAAGAACGTGTGCCCAAATGTCATTAAAAGCCTTCCTAAGCTTTAATATTATTTTGATATATGGGATTTCAATATTCCAGATTATGGCTTTTTGTATGTGATTTTGCAAACTACTAATAAAAATATTAACATAAAAAAGGCCTTCCTAAAACCTTCTACAGCTTGAGATGGCTCCATTCTGAATTATTGTAGAAACGGAGCAGCTGTTAGGACCAGCATCCCCAGAGTTCTACAGGAAGGAATTCCTCTTTCCTGTTACAAACTCTGAGCTCATTATAGCCATCAGGAGAGAGTACACACTGTGCATGTGCAGCACAAAGGAACAGGACGGCTCTCCCTCCCATAGCACAAGTGGTCACTGGTTCCAACGGCTGCCTCGTCATTGCAACAAGTCACAGACGGCACAGTCACAGGCTGTAAAAGATTTTAAGAAGACTTAGTACTTTTTTGAAAGTTTACTTTTTTGATAAAGGGGAGCTTACACTTTAACCCCTAATTTATATTCACTTGTGTCACCTGTGAAGTTTGTAAGTTCCTCATATGTGAATCTATTAGGATGAATATGCCTGGATGTACCTACTATAAAAATGGTAATTTGGTTGGCATATGATATTTGTGGCAAATCGGTTTGATTGCAGCAGTGTTCATAGTAATAATGGACTCATTGGACATAATAATGTCCATGTTTCAAACATATGTCTTCATGCAATGCAGAATCCCGTTTGAGAAATTCTGATCATTTACATAATTTTTACGTTGGTTTAAGAAGCCAGTCCAAAGATCATTGGAGCTTTAAAGTAAACTTATGCTCACTACATTCATTGGAAAAGAATAATTCCTTCAGGCTTTATAGCTGGGGCTTCCCCTAATACCCTAATAATGCAATGGCTGAAATCCTAAGGATATTCAAAATTTACTCCAAGCACTGCATTTTTGAAGGTAAGAGCTAACTCAACTTGAGTAAAATGGTAATAAAAATGGAAGATTGGGACTTTAAAGGTGCAAGATACACAAGAATATATCAAAAGAATTTTATTTTTTAAAAAAAGTTAAAATTGACAGAAAAAAAATCCATCTACATGTAAGTATACAGTTTCAGAGTGTGCTGGTTGACAAAAATCTCTACATGTTTCACCACTGTTAGTATCTTCTTCAGGAGTTTTACATTTGCCAGGCACTTATCTACTAAAAAAATAGAAAAATATTACAGAACACATACATACACATGAAATACAAAGAATACGCAAATCAAAAAACTATGAACAAGATATATATTTAATCCCGAATAGGCTGGATCAAAAGGACCAATTTACATTGGGAGAAAACAATTACCTGTATGAAGATGGACTAGTTGAAGTTATAAAATATGTAAATGAGGCCGAGAGGTCAAGAGGAAACCCAGAAGATAGGATCATATGGTGAACCATAGAGGGTGGTATGTAGAAAAGACATACTCAAAAAAAGACTGGAGAAACAGTAAGGAATCCAACCTAAGCACAGAGGGGAATAGAAATAACTCAATATGGATAGATGTGATGGACAGTTACTATGACAGGAATGTCTAATATGTGGAGTAATGTACTTGCTTTACTGTTTTCTGTATATTATTGATTTGTATACTGCTGATATAATACAAATGTATGTACTTTTATTGAAAATAAACTTAAAATTGAATGAAAAAAAAAAATAGATTTAAAGAAATAACTCAATAAATAAAATCGTATAGAAATATGCCACAGTTTGACCAAATAGGAATAGGTAAACAAGATGAACCTTGAATAAGGTGAAAGTGTGTTGATTTGTTTCAAGTGAATAAACCTCCACAGCTTCCATAGTGCGGTGCACTGATATTCTAGGAAGCCGCATAGGGATTCTCGAAACCTATAAATAGTCATTATCTGATCAACAATCCAGATAAAAAAGCTCAAGTGATTCCCCAAAAATCAAAACATAGTTTACCTTTGACAGCGATTCCACAATGTGATCCTTCCCCTCTTGTGGTGGCCCTACTCTGAGATCCTCCACCAGTGTCTATTAATACCCACCTCCACCTTCCCATTGGACGCCTAATTTTGGCGCCAAACAATAGGGAGGAGCGGACGCTTCAGTTAAGTCTATGTAGTGACCGGGTCGCGCCGGAAGTGACATCAATCACGTCATATGGAAAACCGGAAGTGAAGCTAGCGCATCCGACAGCATGCCGGACGTGATGCGTGAGCGTCCACTCCCAGGAAACCGAAGACGTGGTCAGTACCAACCAGATATGGTAATGAAGGTATCACAAAGTAAACCTTTGCCATTTTAAAACCAAAAGAAGAAACTGAAAGTACCTTCCAAGCTAAATAGATAAATCCAAAGAAGGGAAAACAAAATTTGGACAGACCAAATAGTGCCTAAAATATAAAAAAGACCAGGGCATACTTTAGACATTTGGCGCCACCCAGTGGAGTCACAAAATTACAACACTATAGATGAACGCCCTGGGCGTCCGTATGGTCATCTGACCTTAAAGGGCTCCTCAAATTATAGAAACGCTCAAATGAATGAGCTTTAAATCTACTGATAACAAAACAATTCAAATATGAATAAATATATATAGAGTGGAAATATACAATCAGCAAACTCCCATTTGTTCAGGCATGATGAATCCAGCCAAATAGGGTTACAAATCAAACTAAACAAACTAGCAGAAGCTAGAAATGATCAAAACCAATAAAGAAATGGTCGAAAGCTAAACATCTGCAAGACATGGCTAATAAGGCCCCCTAAAGGAACGGTTTGTAGCTGATGGACTCATTTAACCCTGGATAAGATGTAGCTGCCAAGGAGTGAATCCATCTTGTTTCTCTTTGCAAAAGACTCTTATCTACATCTCCCGCTCTCTCACTGATAGGTAAATATTCCAATGCAAAGAATTTCATTTTGGACAAATAAAAAGAATGATATAAGCCACTGTGTCGGTTTATAGGGGTTTCCATTTTTTTCTTCTGAATCAGGGAAATATGATCCCTTATTCTGTGGAAGAATGGCCTTTTTGTTTTTCCTACATACTGTAGAAGGCGTTACACTCGCACTTCATGAGGTATACAACCCCAATAGATTGACAGCAAAAAATTTGTCTTTATACACAGTCCCGTTAGGAAGAATTACTTCAGCAGAATTTGACACAAATCTACAAAACTCACATCTACCACATGGGGCCGTACCTCTGCGCACCTGACCACCTACTTTGGGCCTGAGAAGACTGTGAACTAATTGATCCTTTATGGACCTAGACTTCCTATAAGTTATTTGAGGAAAAGTCTGGACATATTTGGAGATGACCTCATCAGTAGATAACAGAGGCCAATATTCTTGGATAATTTGACGATCTTTCCTATGTTCCCCGGAATATCTGGTTATTAAACGTACCTGCTGGTCAGGTTTAACGGTTTTCTTCGAATTAATTGTCAGCTCTGATAGGCCTTTTTTAGAACAGAACGACTATAGCCCCTATCCAACAGGCGAGATTGCAAGGCCTGGTCCTCAAATTCAAAATCCTGGTCGCTACTACAGTTCCTCCTTATTCTCAAATACTGAGTATATGGTATGCTCTGTACCAAAGACTTGGGAGGAGAGCTGGTGGCATGTAATATAGTGTTATCCGCTGATGGTTTTCTGAACAGGGAGGAAACGATAGTGCCATCAGGATTTAGATATACCGAAATGTATACCGAAAATACCGAAAATTCATAAACTTTTGATCGCAAGTCATGGTGAACTTTAAGTTATAACAATTGTTTTCCAGTTTAGCTAGGAAAGAGGAAAGTTCCTCTCTGGAGCCGGTCCAAATGACAAAAATGTCGTCTATGAAACGACACCATATGAGAACTTTGTCAAAAAAATCCTGAAATTCCTCAGAAGAAAAGATCTCATGCTCCCACCCCCCCCAGGTACAGAATGGCTAATGATGGGGCACGCTTGGTCCCCATCACAGCACCCTGCACCCTGGGAGTGATCGAAAATAAAAATGTTTTTAGTCAAGATGAATAACAGCAGATCTAAAATAAATCTGTAGTAGGCATTGGCCCTGGGGCCTTGCTCGGAAATGAAGCCCTCCACAACTTGGACCCCCCAATCATGGGGGATGGAGTTGTAGAGGGCTTCAACAATGATAGCAACTAACCAAGAGTTCTGCGGTACACAGACACCGTACAGAGATCTCAAAAGGTCTGCAGTATCCTGGATATAGGAGCTCAATGAGTTTACATGAGGCCTTAAATAGTCAACCACAAGTTTGCTGGCCAGCTCTGTGAGGCAGCCATTGCCAGAAACTATTGGTCGACCTGTAGGAAAATCCATATTCTTATGTATATTAGGTAGGATATACTATGTAGGTCTAGGTCTCTCAACGGTCATAAATTCACAGGTCTTCTTATCAATAAGGCTGTCATGGCAAGCCCAAGTGACAAGAATACAATATTTTGTTACAGCATATTTCACTTGAGCTAGTGGTATAGGGCGATTCCAATTGCGATTCAGCAGATGATCTATTACCATAGTTTTGTAATGATCAAGATCCATTACTACAATGTTTCCCCCTTATGCCACTCATATCTTAGGCTGCAGTCGGCGTATTGAGCTTTCTGAATCAGGAGAAGTCGATATGCCGGCACAACTAAGCAATTACGCTGCGTATCTATGGATACGCAGACGCAATTGCTTTCTGAATCTACCCCATTGTAATTTACAGAGTAGATTAGGTGAGGTAACCATACATACTAAATGATGAGCCCCTAGTGGTTCATCTGTTAGCCTCAAGTTTATGATGGAAATCAGGTTGCTTTGCAAAATTAAATCAATGTGCAATATTCTTATCTCACTGTCCTTCTTCATGCCACTAGTTATTGCCCCTGGCCTTCATTAGGCAGATATCAAAATACTGTATATGTAAGCATATATCGTGCATTCAAAAGATTGGGAGAAAAAAGTGACCGCATGCCCTTGCATGCTGAAGGGGGAAATTGCTGGAAACACACAGCACTCCCCAGTAGGAAGATGACTACAACAAATGGCAGTCACTGCAGCAGAATGAGGTCCATGCTCCAATGACATTGGTACAGAAAGGGTATGCAGGACGAGTAGCAAGGCAAGCACGTAGCCCTATGTGATACACTGGTCAAAAGTAAATATCTCCCCCTCACCTAGCTCTTATGCTTACAGCAATGTGCTCTGTAACCCTCTTAACTATGTCATCAGAAACCAGTAATTGTGACTTTTTGAAAATTGTTACAGGTTCCGTTTCTCCTACTGAATTGCAGACAAGATATCACAACAGGAAGTCACTACTGTGACTAGCCTTTTCTGCAAATGCAACCAAGAGACAGTGCAACAACACATACAAAGCACACTTACTGGGGCCAGTCCAGTGTTTCTTGTGGCAAAAAATATTATCCCAAAGACAAAGACAAATTTTACTTTATAGCCTGTTTTATTAATTTATTTGCATCTTTACATAATACTGTTAAAATTAAAATGTGAAATACACTGGGCATTAAATGCGATAGATATAAAACAAGTGCTAGCTCATATTTAGTTGAATAGATACTAGGCATCTAAGAAACATGTGAAAGTCAAGATGAAAGCAATAGCTTTATCTACCTGGTAACAAATATATGTTCTTAAGGTATATAGGATGCTTTGCTGCCACTGAAAATCAGCATATTACCATCATTTGCAAATAAACTAATGCAGTGTGAAAGAATATTGTGAAATATTCACACTTTAATTGCATTACATTTAATGTTGGCTGTTACTCCACTCCAACAGATGAGCTGTGCTTTCAGCTGGATTAAGCAATGAGCGTACCACTGTTCTGTTCATCAATAGCCTTGCTAACAATATGTGTGATGTGCAACAATATATTGTTCACAATCATGTCATAACTATATCACAGCAAACCATACATCTCCCACAAATGATCACTTGGTATTGGGAGGACTCTAAGCGGTTAATATAATCTACAATTTATCATAATTACTAGCTATGGAAATCCTCCTACTTTATGCAAGCACTTAACCTTACAGGCTTGTTTCCATACTCATATTCTGCCTGTTAAAATAGCCTGGCCACCAACTGAATTCTCCATAGCAATAAATGCAGAATTCCATAATGAAGTTCACTACTTTGCCATGCCTAAAGCTGGGGTGTAAATAATAGAAAACGAGGAAAGCTGTAAATGGTTGAGCTCTAATACTATAGACAATAATTTAACCCTATTACATGCATACACAACCGAGATCAGTTTCATTTGTAATGTGGTCCCTGTTGGAGTGCAACTAGGGGGAAAACAATTTTTTAAATTTTAGATAGAAGAAGGAAATTGTTTTTGCCATCTGTGACCAATTGTAGAGATTTTCCTAATATTCCTGTCCCATAAGCAAGACAGGAAGCGAGAGGAAATCCCTTCAATGTAAGGGAATCCCTGGTTGACATAAGAGTCACCAGAACGAGTGTCCTCTTTGGAAGATTTCCCCTCTATTGCTGTTCACTTTTTAAATATATTGGTAAATAGGATAAATACAGGCAGCGAGTCTATCCAATAAGGGGCACAGACATATACAGTGCATCTTAAAAAATAAAATATCATCAAAATGTTAAATTATTTCAATAATTCAATTCAAAATGTAAATATATTATATAGATTCAGTACACACAGTGATATATTTCAAAAATGTATTTTAATTTTGATGATTACGGCTTACAGCTAGTGAAAACTCAAAATTCAGTATCTTAGAAATCTGTAATATTACATAAGACCAATAAAAAAAGGATTTTTAATACAGAAATGTTGGCTTACTGAAAAGTATGACCATGTACAGTATAGTATGAACTCAATACTTGGTCGGAGCTCCTTTTGCATGAATTACTGCATCAACTGGGCATGGCAGCCTATGGAATTGCTGAGATGTTATGGAAGCCCAGGTTGCTTTGACAGCGGCCTTCATCTTGTCTGCATTGTTGGGTCTGGTGTCTCTCATCTTCCTCTTGACAATGACCCACAGATTCTCTATGGGGTTTAGGTCAGACAAGCTTGCCTTTTCAATCAAGCACAGTGGCACGCTCACTAAACCAGGTATTGGATCTTTTGGCAGTGTGGTCAGGTGCCAAGTCCTGCTGGAAAATTAAATCAGCATCTCATTAAAGCTGTTTAACAGAGGTAAGCATGACTTTAGACTTGATAAAACACAGTGGACCAACACCAGTAGATGACATGTGTCCTGAAATCATCACTGACTGTGGAAACTTCACACTAGACCTCATTCAACTTGGATTCTGTGCCTCTCCACTCTTCCTCCAGACTCTGGGACCTTGATTCCAAATGAAATGCAAGGATTACATTCATCCAAAACAAGGACTTTGGACCACTGAGCAATAGTCCAGTTCCTTTTCTACTTAGCCCAGGTAAGGCGCTTCTGACGTTGTCCCTGTTTCAGGGGTGGCTTGACACAAGGAATGCAACAGTTGTAGCCCATGTCCTGGATATGTCTGCATGTAGTGGCTCTTGAAGAACTGACACTAGCCATAGTCCACTTCTTGTGAATCTCCCCCAAAATCTTGAATGGCCTTTACTTCCCAATCCTCTCAAGGCTGTGGTTATCCCTATTGCTTGTGCACCTTTTTCTACCACACCTTTTCTTTCCACTCAACTTTCCATAATATGCTGGGCTACAACACTCTGTGAACAGCCAGCTTCTTTAGCAATGACCTTTTGTGACCTTTGTGTCAATGACAGTCTTCTGGACAACTGTCAAGTCATAAGTCTTCCCTATGATTGTGTAACCTACTGAACCAGACTGAGAGACCATTTAAAAGCTCAGGAAACCTTTACAGGTGAGGTAATGATCTGATTAGAGTGTAATAATGAACTTTTTACACAACATTTGGGGTTTTCACTAGCTGTAGGCCATAATCATCAAAGTTAAAAGAAAGGAATGCTTGAAATATATCACTCTGTGTGTAATGAACAGATATAATATATGTGTTTCACTTTTCAAATTGAATTACTGAAATAAATTAACTTTTTAATGATATTCACATTTTTGGAGATGCACCTGTATGAAAAAACTAGCAGGTGTCTCTACTGTATCTAAAACTAAAAAAAGTTGTGTCTTTACTTTAAACATTCCCAGGAGCAACTTAGTATGGTGATCCACCCTAAGTATAACGTTTCTATCTATTTTTTTTTTTTTTTTATAAAAGCACTAAAATTTTTCTGCTGGTATACAATATGACTTAACATGAGCATGCAGACCCTGAGCCACAAGATGAAGACCACCATTTAGGCTGGGTTCCCACTGCTGTGCGAAGCGTCTCACAGCAGGGGTCCAGTGCATCCCTGTTTACTGTTTCTGGTCTGATTTCTGGTCTGATTTCAGTCCTGAATTGGGCTGAATTCAGACCTTAAAGGGACCAGAAGATGCTCAGGACTGTGCAATTCGCTCCGCAGCCATCCCGGAGCAGTGTGAACTGGCTCTATTGAGAGCATGTCACAGTCTCCTGACATGCAAATTGGATGCAGAGAAAACAGCATCCAAGTCGCAATAGTGTGAACCCAGCCTTAAAATATGTATATATATTCATAAACTGAACTATCTATTCTTACTGAATTCACCTTCCAATGTGTTTTCTGTTAACTGACTCAAATGAGAGTTGTACTTTTTATGATAAGTAACGTTTAGTCTTTATTCTCACCCTCTCTATGGAATATAGGAGCAGGGTCCCCTTTTCCCCTGCTACTCCAGCAGTATACCTGTATAGCATTCTACATAAATCAATCACACATAATAAAATTATTGTCATTTAATAGTTGACCACATAGGAGATTGTGGAAGTTGGCAATCATAAAATGGAAAAAGGTAAAATGCAACTTTGGAGATAAGCTTTAATGTGGTAAGGACTACCGTGATGGATTATAATGTGCTAAGCTAATGGGTCTATTAAATGGCTGATTTGTATGTGAAATAGCATTTAACAGAACACGTGGCACTTATGAAACAATAGATCCGTAGACAATGTGTCCCCTATAAATCACTAATGTTATTAGCGTGCTTCCTGAAAGCTGGGCATCAGTATGTCATATTCAAACCACATTACTTTCCACTGCAATTGCTTGCATTCCTTGCTCAAAATAAAATCTTACTTTGTATTACGCAGTTTAAATACATTATTGCAAAAATAGACACGATATATATATATATATATATATATATATATATATATATATATATATATATATATATATATATATATATATATATATATGTATATATAAAACATTAACTGCATCTCTAATCATTGAATATTGTCTGATCAGAGAATTTATGTTATTTCCTTGTTATATTACCAAAATACAGGAAGCCCTTTGCTCCAGGGAATAAGAACTTTACAATCCCAGTGCAACTTGCACATATACATAGAAACACCTAATACTGGCTCCCTTAGGGTAAAGCACTACAATTATTAAATAGGCAGATAATCCTTTGTTTCCAGGGTGTGCTCTAGGTGCTAGCATTGCCATGACTACAAGCACCTAACAATGGTTTAGCTATGATGTACACATACACCAATTCAAATAAACACACAACGTTAATAGGGGAAGTAAAAATACAGAATATTTAAATATACACAAAACTTTTTTCTTTGAAAGCTAATTCTGATGAATGTTAGTTTTATTAATTCTATTTTAACTTTCATATGATTATTTAGTTAATGTGGTTGTTGTGATTTGAAAGACTAAAACACTTTTAAAAGCCAAGAATGTTGACATAAATCCAAAGATCCTCACATCTCACTCACAACGACTTGGGTATAACTGGCCTGCACAAGTTTGTGTTTGAATTCATAGGGAATTAAAAATTTATGTCACTCTCAATTTTCCATTCTTCTTAATAGCAACAATAATAGCTCACACCCACTATGCGTATTTTTCAGACTTCCCGTAGGCATTGTTATGGCTCAATCCACAGAGACTGCAATACAGTTTTTTTTTCTGAATACTTTCAAAACAGTAATCAAGATTACAGTGGCAAAATAGCAATTTCTAACACAAATATTACCAGTGTAAGTGTTTGTGATATCCAGTCTTATTTAAATCTACATACCATAAGGTAATTTAAGTTTGAAAGGTGAATGTGTTAGGGATGAAAATGTAATCACACAAGACAATATACAGAGAGGTAGAAGGAGTGTGTATATGCGTACACGTGTAAGGTCTTTGGCAAATTAAAAAGTATTTTTCTAGGATTTACAAGTAGTACAGTGCAGGTACTATAGTTCACCATGATAGCACTTTATAAAACATTTAACCACATAGTTACAAAACTTAAAATCTAACACAACATGTCCATTGAGTGTATAGGGAATTTGTTTTCCTATTTTGTATTTTAATTATTTTGCTGCCGCGTTTGCTTGGTCCTTTTCATGGTCTTTACAAGCAAGTTGATGCCAAATATCCTTTTTTGAAAACAATTTAGAATTCAAAGTATGGAGTATTGTGGATACTCTAGAGACTTTTTAGATACAACTATAATGGGGACAACCAATACAGCATGGATTTCTATCACCATATTTATATGAATAAAATTAGACAAACTTTTAGCCACATCTGATACAAAGAAATTGGTGAGTAATTATTCCAACCAATGGTATTGAATCCAGCAAATTGGAACCTTCCATTAGTCTGATAAATATTGAATCATGGAAGACAGTGTGAAATCTCCAATATTAAAGTGATCTTAGTCAATACCAAAGTGAGGCAAGTCTGTTACCAACTTGAGCACCTTCAGATATGATGAAGTAGACTGTGAAGATTTTGTTTTGTTATGTTTTGAAACATCTGTGATCCTTATGATCAATATTAACCCTATCATCAAACTCCCCGGGAAGCTAATGTGAATTTAAGGGCCATGTATAATAGTAATAGTTTTAGACTATGGTAATTCTGAAGGGTTATAATGTAACGATAAAATCAATGGTGAAAAACAAATTCCCTATTACTAAGACAGTGAATCCCTATGCTCCAAAAAGTAAGGTTTTACTCCTTATTTTGCCTGCATTCCTTTAATAAAATGCAACTCTGTTGGTTGGCCACCTGCAATGATTTCATGACCTTATGACCTCTCACCACATATATATGAATTTGTGTGTGTATAATATATATATATACATATAATATGCCTGTGAAATCTATGAAATACACATCTTCAAATTATGGCACACGGCCTAAGTATATATTCACCATTATCATAAAATGCTGTCTTTTCTAATTTAAGATAATTTTTCAGATTAACTCAGAATTACAAGATATAGGTTCATAAGTTACCAGAAGATGTGATAGCAGAAGGATGGGGGTGGGTACCATTTATATATCATAACAGTTTTCACTACATTGCTCATAAAAAATGAGTATTAATGTTGTTATTACATATGGTTGATACTGCTTTGCTAAGACAAATACTGTAAACTGGTAGAAGCAAAGATTGTCTAGAAAATCAATCAAATATATTACTATGCACTGCAAGTGCCCTGTAAGAACCAGTGATAACATATACTTTTAAGTCATTCATTTTACAATATATTCCCTCAATCAAGCACATGTTTTTCCCTGCTAACAAATACCTGGATGTCTTGAATCAGTTGCAAGGCTCTATGTACAAAGCACATTTAGCATACATTACTATGCTAAAATTAATTAGCACTCTGTAAAGTTTACTAATGAGCAGTATGTAGGCAGTAGTCTGTTTAAACAGTGGTTGTAGAAAAAAGGAGACTGCACATATGCACCAATTCCTATAAAAGAAAGGTCATGCTTACATATTAGCCCATAGCCAGTTATGTTTAACTTATCCAGATAACAAGGAAAAGGCAAAGGTGTTAGATGCATGCTGCAGAAATCCAAATAAAGCAACTGGAACAAATGTCATCACATATGCAAAACATACCATCATTACATTCAAATATTTCATAATTTAACACACAGTGGTTTAGGATTTGCATATAAGATGTGAGAGTTTTTTTTTTAAATCATAGCCATGTGCCAAATTATGTAATATATATGGTTTTAGGCTAACTGTATTTCTCTTGAGAGCATTTCAATTCTTTAGCATTAATTGACATGTTGTTTTTATTATAAGCGTCACAATTGTTAAAAAAAGCAACATTCTTATGGCAAATGAGTTTTTTTGCAATGGAAAATGCAAAAGAACTATGCAGGTCATGCGTTTTGGCACTAACCTTGAGAATAACCAGTAGAAAACATTTTGTTAGCAGTGTATCTGTTATGAAGTCTGAGCTTACAACATATTGGGCTTGACCTCATTAGATATGTCTTCTGTTGTGTTAATGGCTGCCTACAGCTCCTCATAGCATCTAACAAATGTTCACAGTTATTAGTACAGCAAAAACAAATCTAATAAATAGCATTAAATATAAAATGTCCATTTACTTTGAGAAGGCCAGATTGCATATCCATAATACCTCATACTAAAAATATTCATTTTTTTTTTATCATATCCTTTATTCTATTGGTTTTTACATACTTGTCTCTCACACTCCTTCCTTACACTTGTGATCTCTTTGTTTATGTCTCAAAGTTGCATTCCATATAGCTTCTAGGAGAGCATATATAATGAGCTCCCAAGACTTCACAGTTAGGGGATAGACTCATTTCTTAAACCTCTTATTCAACAGTTACCAACAGATGCCCAACCCAGATATTTCATCTGAACCTCCAGTTTTCCAATTTGGCACAAGAACACACACCAAACTCCTGTGAATGTGTGATGTCTATATCTTGGTTGTTCCCTATATCCCTATGAGCGAAATAGCAAAATATAAAAAAAATGACTGTCATTTAAACATAGATACAGTGCGACTCTGATGATAATTTGAATACACAACTATTAACTTGCGATCACTATCATCTTAGTATCTTCCATAGATAACATAAGGGCATAAGAAAATATTAGTTGAATGAGTACTACCCTTCTGTTACAGATTACGATGCTGGGATTAGGTTCGGCTTGGGTGGTAATTTATGAAAAAAAAAAACAATAAATACCACCTTCCTGTTAGAGGTTAGAGATATATTTAATAGGGATTCGATTTGACATGGGTAGTAAAGAAAAAAAATGAACAAACACTACCCTTATTTTACAAGTGATATTAGAATGTGTTTTAGTTGGGATTAGCTTTGGCTTGGAGAGTACTTTATGAAAAAAAAAAAACACTACCCTTATGTTACAGGTCTCATTAGAATAATTTAGTTGGTAGAAGCCCACAGAGAGGAAACGAGAAGGGGGAAGATGGGACTTTGCGATACCAGCACCATATACAAAAGCATACAATATTCATACTCATTCATATTATATGCTTTTGTATATGGTGCTGGTGTTGTAAAGTCCTGATTTCCCCCTTCCTTTTACCCTCTGTGGGCTTCTATTTAGTATCATAGAGACAGATACCAATCTACATTGGGGTATAGGAACGTACTATTCTAATACATATTTAATTGGAATTAAAAATGGCTTGCGTAGTAATCTATTTAAAAAAAATTACTTACTAATACCCTTATGTTACAGGTGAATTTAAAATATTTAATTGGGGTTAGATATGGCTTTGATAGTCATTTATAAAAAAAAAATGAAAAATAAATTAATACTAACCTTATGTTACAGGTCACATTAAAATCATATTTAATAGGAATTCAATTTGGTTCATCTAGAATAATATTTAATTGGGGTTATTTATGGCTTAGGCAGTAATTTATTAAAATATATATATTATTACTGCCTCTATGTTACAGGTCAAGTTAGAGTCCTATTGGGATTAGATATGGCTTGAGTAGTAAAGTTTTAAAAAAAATGACTTAATACTATCCCTATGTTACAGATTTCTTTAAAATCATATTGATTTGGGGTTATATATGTCTTTGATAGTAATTTAAAAAATAAAGGAATTAATACTACCCTTATGTTACAGGTCACAATAAAATCATATTTAATAGGGATTAGATATGGCTAAGGTAATCATTTACTTAGAAAAAAAAATGAATGCTGCCTCTATGTTACAGGGCAAGTTAGAGTCCTATGTAATTAGGATTACATATGGCTTGGGTAGTAAAGTTTTTGAAAAATGATTTATTACTACTCCTAAGTCACAGGTAAAGTTAAAATCATGTTTATTTGGAGTTAGAAATGTCTTTGATAGTAATTTATATATATATAAAAAAGAATTATTACTACCCTTATGTTACAGGTCACATCAAATTTATATCTAATAGAGATTCAATATGGTTAAGGTAGTAATTTATTAACAAAAATGAATCAATACTGCCTCTATGTTACAGGTCAAGAGTCCTATTTAATTGGTATTAGATATGGCTTGAGTAGTATTTTTTATTTTTTTTGCAGATTGAGTTAAAATCATTTTTATTTGGGGTTGCCTATGGCTTTGATACTAATTTATATACAACAATATAATAATAATACTACCCTTACATTACAGGTCACATTTATATATCATGTTATAGGGATTATTACAGTAGCTACTGTATGGCTAAGGTAGTCATTTAAAAAAAAAAGGAATTAGTGCTGCAAATGTTACAGATCACATTAGAATTATATTTTAATTGTGATTTTGGCTTTTGTAGTAATGAGAAGATGGTAAAACAAAACCAACGCACACACACACACGCACGCACAAACACACACACTTGGTAAACAAGTCCATTTGCCACTTCCCCTGATATTGGATACTGAATGTGATTTTACCAACCTTAATATATATATATATATATATATATATATATATATATATATATATATATATATATATATATATATATATATATATATATATATATATATATATATATATATATATATATATTAAGGTTGGAATGTATATATATATATATATATATATATATATATATATATATATATATATATATATATATATATATATATATATATATATA